>NC_041401.2:60288109-60398109 GCF_900747795.2 Erpetoichthys calabaricus | reverse complement strand
ATTTAAGCTCTCAAAAATAACCCTGAAGGGTACATACTCGACCCTGCAGAAGAAGCGGTAATCATCATTAAAGTCTTGGTGTGTTCATCCATTCATTTATGCTCAATTTTAGAGTGGTGGTGATTCAGAGTCTATACCGGCAGTACTGGGTGCAAGGAATTAACCCTAGATGGCTTGCCAGACCTTCACAGGGACACTTATACACACCTACATTCACTCGTACCAAACCAATTCACACCTTGGCAGAAAAAGCCACACCGACACAAGAAAAGAATAAAGATCTGCAAAACCATAACAGGATGGAATTAAAACCCAGGCAGAGCAGTTATATTTAAAGGTGATATGCTTAAGAAAAGCAGACAGTAAAATATATATATATATATATATATATATATATATATATATATATATATATATATATATATATATATATATATATATATATATATATATATATATTAAAGATATTTCTGTTTAGAAGAAATGCAAGCCAAACATTGTGAACACTCAGTAGAAGCATTCCCAGTAAAGTTTAGTCAGCAATGTTTACTCAGCTACTGTAAAATTTATATGAATAGCAGTGCAGTATAAAAACATGCAATGTGGATCAAATGTTCCTTTTATGAGGTAGTATACTGTACGTGCAGCTTTACTTTTTGTGTTTTACTTACACTCACTGGTCAAATTATTAGGAACACCTGTACTTATGTTTATTCATGCAATTATCTAATCAGCCAATCATAAGGCAGCAGCACAATGTATAAAATCATGCAGGCACAAGTCACAAACTTAAGTTAATGTTCACATCAAACAGAATGAGAAAAAATTGTGATCTCAGCGATTTTGACCATGGCATGATTAAAGGGCTGATCTCAGTATTTCTGTAATTGCTAAACTCTACACTTTACTCAAATGGTTAAAAAAACATCCAGTTTTTTTCCAGTTCTGAGGACAGAAACGCCTTGTTGGTGAGAGAGGTCAAGCTCCCAGAAATCCTACAGTAAGTCAGGTAACCAGTCTGTACAACTGTGGTGAGCAGAAAAGCATCTCAGAATGTATATGTCGAACCTCAAGGCAGATGGCCTACAACAGCAAAAGACCACATTGGGTTCAACTCTTTTCAGCCAAAACAGAAAACAGTGGCTGCAGTGGGCACAGGCTCAGTAAAACTGGACAGGTGAACCCTGAAAAATTGTTGCCTGGTCTGATGAATCTTGATTTCTGCTGAGGCACACAGCTCGTAGGGTCTGAATATGGCACCTACAGCATGAATCCATGAAAGCAACCTTGCCTTGTGTCAACAGTCCAGGCAGTTGGTGATGTAGCAGTGTTGGGAAGGTTTTCTTGGTTTCATGAACTTGTGATTTCTTTCATACAGAGTCCAAAAATTTGTTACAAAAAGTCGTACGGGGGAAGGGTTCGTTAGCCTTCGGCTTGTATGACAAAATGGTAAATGAAGAATCTTTATAAAATAAAGGATTTATTATCTAAAATGCTCTGTAGCACAGATATCTCCAAGGAGCACAAAAGGCCAAGGAGAAGTTGCCTTACCACAATAGGCAAGTGACTTGTAAACAAACATAAATAGAGGTCAAGAAACAGAGAAATAATTCTGTGCATCAACAATAAATCACAGTAATAATCATAGAAAACTCACCAACATCCAGTGCATACAATGTACCACAAGGGACTGTGTGTTTCCTCGGCCTTTATAGGGCTGTGGACATCCTCTTGACGGAGATGAAAAGGTGGCCCAGCCTCTTGGGGGATCACCACAAAATTAATGGAACATCGAAGCATGGAAACATACAAAATAAATAATACAGAAACTGATACAGATAATTAACATAAATCACAACATTAATACAAACAAATTAATCAAACATGTGCAAAAAAGACATTAAACAAGAGTTTGAATACCAGCCAGGGAGGAATCTTAGCTAAAGCATAAAACTTGGCACACTTTAATGCCAATCAATCATTGCTCGAGTGTAGTTGCTGATCATGTGCATCCCTTCATTGCCACAATTTACCCATCTTCATATGGTTATTTCCAGCATGGTATTTCACCATGTCACAAAACAAAAGTCCTCTCAAACTGGTTTCATGAAGATGACAATAAATTCAGTGTTCTTCAGTCACCGGATCTGAATCCAATACAACACTTTTGGGATATGGTAGAACAGGAGATTCGCTGAATGAACGTGAAGCTGACAAATCTACGGAAATTGTGTGATGCCATCATGTCAACCTGGACCAGCAAGCCATGAAGAACTGAGGCTGTTTTGAGAGTAAAAGGAGGTTCTACGCAGCATTGGTACAGTGCTCCTTATCATTTGTTCAGTGAGTGAATGCATATGAATTATTTGATTGGCCACATCAGATTATTCCCATATTGTGTAGTTTCCATGTGTCCATATTTATTTATTTGTGCTCAAGTGTGTTCATAATAGACAGAAAGTGAGTTTTTTTATGAGTTCCAATATATGGATATTTAATGTTATCACTAAACGACTAATGTGCTAACTGCAGTTTTGCTTTTAGTGTACTTACTAAGAACACAATGTGCATTAGATCAGGGAAGAGGATGTCAGTGAAACTTTCTATTAAACATGCTATGATGATATACAATATAGTCAAATAACAATGTAACTTTCACATAAACATAATCCAAAAGGACCCAATCAACTGACTTTGGTAGCAGAGTGAAATAACAGATCAGCTTTCAACAAAAATTACCAATGACCACAAAATAAAGTTTGTGGTCATCTAAAAGCAAATCATTTTCTCATGATACTGCATATAAAAATGAAAGTAAAAAGACTTGTAAATTGTACAGCTTTTTGGTAACGCTTTACAATTAACTTCATTGTTTTCATTAATAAACCTTTACAAACCTTTAAGATGGATGAATAATTTTAACTTTAGATTAAGTCCTGCAAAAAGATTTACAACTAATGGATTACTGTATGTAATGTTTTTTCATGACTTAATAATTAAAGTTATAAAGTGTTACAAATACATGGTATTTGTAACTATTTAAATGGGCATGAACTAATAATCTGTAAAGCATTACATAATGTTTGTTAATGACTTATTAATTAAAGATATTGTGAAGTGTTAAAAAAACATTAATTATCTTTAATGGCATTTACAATATAACTATTTAAATATACATTAATTAATTTATTAAGCATTACATATGTTTGTTAAAGAGGTATTTATAAAAGTTATAACAAAGAGTTTAGTATTACCATATAAATTTAACATTCTTTTGATAATTATTCAGTGCATGCAGCAGTTGAGATTCCAATGTGTATATTTCACAAGCTGCCCAGGGTTTGTTTTCTGTCTTGCGTTCTGTGTTGGCTGGGATTGGCTCCAGCAGACCCCCGTGACCCTGTAGTTAGGATATAGCGGGTTGGATAATGGATGGATGGATATTTCACAAGTGTGTGGTCATGGGTACGCCTTCTGGCATCCAGCGTGTATGAATAAGGAGATACTAACAGCACTGAAGATGCCCAAATCGAGATGTCCATAGCCTGGTAGGTAAGGACAAAGAAGTGCCTACACCTTGCAGGGAACATCAGACTTGGGAAATAAAAAAACAATGCCACAGAATCCATTTTGGTAAAAAACCTGATGTTTGTGATTTATGCTGCAGGAACACAGAGTTTAAATATCTGGAATAGATACCATCAGCGATGATTCATACATAGGAGTAAAGACTGGTGTACCAGCTCGGCATTCCCCTTTTAATATCTAACTCAAAGTTATTATAACTAAACAAAAACAAACTACACTCATCTGCATCATTCTCTTTGTTTGTCCTTCTTTATATTCGGTCTCCATTCTTCCCCCATCAATTGGTCTGTTGTAATAAATGCCCTCTTCAGCTCTGGTGCCAAACTTACAGTGGCTGGCCCAAAAAGGGCTGGGCTTTTGGGGCCTGGTACATGGTCAAGAGTCTTTTGGTTTTGCCCCTCAGAACTACAGGCTAAAGGTGTGTGTGTGTGGGGGGTGTGGGTAGTGACAGTGCACCTTCCTGTCCTGGAGTGGAACCTTTTACCTGTATAAAGCCTTGAAGGTGTACCCTTGGCATGAGTGTGTGGCAGTATCTTCAGTAAATTTGTATTCTAACATCCTAAACCTACCCAAAAAGATCTTTTCTTCACACCAGTGTTTCCCTACTTTTGTGGTTTCATGATCCAGTTTTTCTTATGCCAGGTCCCTCTCCCCCTTCATGAATTTAGTGTGACTGTGGGGGGAGTGGGTGGTCCCCTTGGTGAATCAAATACAATTATTAGAGAGGATTTGGAAGTTCATCCAGGATCAGCCGCGATCCACCTGCGATGCTTGCACTGTGAATCAAGTGTGATCATCAGAGCAGTGGTTTGGGTGGGGTGGGGTTTCATTTGGCAGGGTCGGCTGTGGCTCACCTGCAATGCTGCCACAACCCACACAAATTCAATTCTTACATTTCCAAAATAAATAAGTGTCTGATTCACTGCCAAAATTTTGGAAACAGCCAAACATTTCGAATTATTAGCTTTTATTATTTTTTGGGATTCTTTATTAATTTTGCATGTGTTTTTCTGAAATTATTTTGCTGATCTTTATATGCAATTAAAGATTATTTCAGTTTTTTCTGTTTTGGATTGCTTTCTAAAATGTTTTCAGAGAGTTATGAATTTTTTGCATTTTATTTTGACGTCATCTCCATTTTCGTGCATGTCACCATTTTAGTAGTCCCTGTATCATTGATGTGATGGGTTAAAAGGTTGTCTGTGATGAACTTTCCTCATTTGAGTTTGGGAATAATTCAAAAGAAATCTCAGTGTTATTGTAGTTTTGCTCTTTATTAGTATTAATAGACCATTTTTTGACTTTGATTTTTTGGATTTACAAGTAGGCTTTGATGACAGGACAAATTCTTGTTTATGATTGTTTTGCTTTGTGTTTATTGCCATTTCTTCTTCCAGTTACCTCCATCATTCAATGTTTGTCTCCTTTTATGGCAACACAATAATGTTTCACATGAGGAAACAACAAAATGCTTCATCACGCAGATTGCTGTGTTTTCTCCACAGAAAAATCTCACTAGACTGGATGCCCCCATCTCCAACATTACCTAGCAACTACCCTTTTCGCTATCTTGATTCCTGCACAATAGTTTGACGATATGCACTATCCATGCACCGGGAAGTTTCAAGTTTCTATTCTGTCTTCTATGCATCTTTAGCATTGTGATAACCAAGATTATCATCATAACTGACATAGTCTTTTTTGAGGCTCAATAAGATGAAAAGTAAGCAGCCTGTCACACTCAAAAAAAAACTTAAATGACACCCATAAGTAGAAATGATTTGACAAGTGTGCAACAGATTAGTCATTCAGCAACTGCAGAAAAAAACATGGGGAAACACAGAAGCGTGAACAAGGTTTTAGGGAGTAGTATTCCTTGTTTTCCTCCCCAAGCGAAAAAACCTCAAAACCTCCCAAAACTCTTTTTACTGAGTGTTGTGTTTTCCAGTCTCGAATATTAATAGATGTAGAATTTAGTTCTGATACTCTACCTTTAATACTCTGACATGGATACAAAAGAGTTGAATTAATCACGCACTGCAGTCATTGAACCTCAGTCTTGAATCCAAAGTCCCATCATTAAAGTAACTCACAGACATCTTGACCCTTACATTGTTACCATGCCAAAGGCTGTGTGAGTGCCATGGAGGATAGGTGACATCACCTCAGGACAAGATAGAAGGTGCCAAGGGATGGACAAGCAGAAGCCAGAGGCTAGGAGTAGTTCCACCACCCATATTTTAGGTGGCAGTGGTCTGCTGGAGGCATAGGAACTGGAGCACAGAAGTACAACCCTATTAGGGTCCCTGGGTCCTGAAAGAGAGCTCTAGTTCTCAAGTAGCCTGAAAGTGCCCCTCACAAGTCATGCCAAGTCACCACAAGTCATTTCAGGTCAAGAAGTAAGGTGCCTTTCCTTCGACAGTCAGAGTCAGGAGGCAGCAGGCAACACTTAAACTGGAGGCGGAAAGAGAGGATAGAGTTTCTGTGTTTGTATGGCTAGTGGCTGTGCTTCATTGTCCAAAGTGCTGGGTGGATTAAAAAATCCATTATTTGAATCCGTGACCAATGCTGTATTATCAGCTCTGGGGTTTGGGGCTTGGAGTTGCCCCCTACTGGTTACAACTGCTAAAATTAATAATGTGACTCCACTCAAATTAGCCCATTAGTATTGAATTCCCACATTTCAAAGTTCTTAGATATTAGGGCAAAACAAATGTTATTGTAGTTTTTAATTTGGACAAGTCCTGGGAACATCCATTTTATAATATAAAGGAAAAAATCATTTCCATGTATTGTCTTTATAAGCATCTGTCTTTTCTTTCCTCTGCTTGGTCTAACAGTCCACATTAATTCTTTTGTGCATACTTTGAGGTGAATAATGCATGCACAATAAAAAAATGAAAGAATGATCAGGAGATGAAATAAAACAAAGAGAGAAGATCATTGTCATACAATTATTGTCAGGAGGATAGGCAAACATAATTTCCAAAAAAGCAAACTAACAAACATCAAAACAAGTTCCTCAATGTACATTTAGAATTATCCAAAATCTAGGATACAAGGCCTACCTATGTTGTAATCTTTACAAGTGACCGATGACCCAACAGGCCATGTGACCCCATGTCATGTGACCACCATAACAATAGACATGCCTACTGCCAGAAGGAATGAACAGAAAATGGCAGCAGGAGCAGTGAAAACTGCAAAATGGTGGCGAGATCCTTGCACTGTTACAGCAATAAAAAAAAACACTCAAACTAATGAAGTATGAAAACGGTCAGAAATTATTAAAAAACAAAAAAGGTAACAAGATTTATGACAATTTCCTTTGCACTCATCAGTTTTCAGTATAAAATGGAATTTGTTTAATCATTTTTGGTAAGACAGACTGTGAGACAGAATAGTGTGCTAATATGAAGTCAAACCACCCCTTATGATACCACTGTTACAGGCAGGTGGGGGTGTTGTTAGGCCACTGAACATTAAATCATAAGGTTGCTTTATCTGACTCACTGTTTAACCCAGACCTCACGCTCCAACTGTAACATAAAAAAACTAATGTATTCAGATCTTGTAAGTCACCTTGGCTAATGGTGTGTGTCAAACAGACTACGAGAAACTGGAGACACACACATTTGCAAAAACACACATATACAATAAAATATGTCAAGATAGACCACCGTCAAGTTTTTGTTTGGGTATGGGCAACCCCAATATTAAAAGAATAATCCAGTACATGAATCATGTGGACAGCAAAGACATTTTATGGTATTTTATACCACAGAGCATGAAGTGCTTGATCTTATCAACTTGAGTCTATGTCATCAAGCCAAGACAACAACATATTTAGCTTCCTACTGTGAGAAATGCAACTTACCCAGTTTTTTTAGGCATCTTTCACTCAATCAAAATAAATGTGACATTCATATTAAGCAGATCTAAACAGAGCCTGGGTATCTATTTCATTATTTTCATGTTTTGTTTTTTTTTTCTTTTTTCTTACATTCGTAATGTTGATTTGGTTGCTGAGTGATATCTCTGTACTCATGCTTACCTGACACCTACAAAGAATGAAGAAAGGCTCAAGTCTTTACCCTGGAGCCTCTACATAAAGTGATCTATGAGTTCTTCAGGCTCGGTGCCGTCTGTGCTGTGCTCTCCTCCCCAGCAGGCTTTTTTCTGCCTAATTATTTAATTATGCACTTATTATTACAGTCATTTACTCTGCTGATTATATTAGCATTCCACTAATTTCATTTTGCGTTGTACACAATTGTTCTACTTGACTTTACTAGCATACGCCATTGTAAAAATGCTCATAAAAGGAAGCATAAATCAAGTCTGTTTTTTTTTTTTTCATTCAGTCAAAGTGCTGAGTAGTTGATACGGGCTTAAAGAAATAAGGCTCTGTTCATGAAATGGTTCACAAAGGCAACAGAGCTGTTTTGTCTCTGCTATTCTAAAATGTGACTACTAAGATGCGTTAAGAAAACAATAAAACAACACAAAGAATCAGGGTTCAAACCATCCACATGCTAGAAATGTCAATTCAATTCAATATCAGTCTGGCCATTCCCTCTTAAATGACTTGTAAGTGCTAAGCTTATTTGCTGTCTTTTTTGCAAGAGGTGGAGATTCTGTCTCTTTGAAGGATGGCAGTTAATTGCTTGGCCTTCCTTGGGGGGTCTCTGCCATGGTGGCTGCCTTGACCTTGTCCATAGGCTCTCCTTGACATATTTCCATTTCCGTTTTCAGGAGTGGAAAAATCTGATTTGAGGTAGCTGGAGATGTTAAACTCCCACCGGTGGTTTTCCCCTGTGTCCCTGAGGTTTAGTCATGAGGAGGTAGAGTGACCATTGACAGTAAATTACAAAGGATGAAAGAGGCATGATGAAATATAACCAGTTATAATTCACAAGGTTCCTTGTTCAGTATGTAACCTGTCTGTGCTACAACTGTAAAAAATAAATATGGAAACAATCTTTCATTTGAAGAGCCATAGGATGGCACACACTATAAAAAGATCATATGTAAACTAAAGTGTTTGTTTTTATTGATATTTTAATTTTTTATTTATTGGTGATGCCACAATACTTTGTTTGCATTTTTACGAGACTTTCTGTCATGGACAGTACCATTTCTGCTTTGCCTGTCTGTGAAATTGTCAAATGTTTGCTTATTGCGGAAAAGAAAATAAGGGGACCTGGGAAAGAATACAGACTCATTGTGGCCATTTGAGGAAAGACCTTGCACTAAGAAAAGAAGTATTCTCTTAAAGCCAGTTGTCTTTCAGGGTTGGCACCAGTTCATGTACATGTTTCAGGGGTATTAGTATATGAGCTTTGATACCAACACATACCAGAATGCCATAGAAAATCCAAGTATAAAGTACTGGTACCCCATTTCATACTCACAGTCTTGTATGTGAGGGGCACAATTTTATTGGGCCTACCCTAACCTCAAATTGACTTGGCCAATTTGTTTTGAATCTGGAGTCTGCAGACTAGGCTCTCTTGTAAAAAGGTAGCATGGCCATATTTTACAAAGAGAGGGGAAGAAAGTGTGATGTTACAGGGAAGATCATGAAATAAAAGGTGGGTAAATCATTTGCATTACAGTAATCCCTCCTCCATCGCGGGGGTTGCGTTCCAGAGCCACCCGTGAAATAAGAAAATCCGCGAAGTAGAAACCATATGTTTACTGTATATGGTTATTTTTATATTGTCATGCTTGGGTCACAGATTTGCGCAGAAACACAGGAGGTTGTAGAGAGACAGGAACGTTATTCAAACACTGCAAACAAACATTTGTCTCTTTTTCAAAAGTTTAAACTGTGCTCCATGACAAGACAGAGATGACAGTTCCGTCTCACAATTAAAAGAATGCAAACATATCTTCCTCTTCAAAGGAGTGCGCATCAGGAGCAGATTATGTCAGAGAGATAGAGAAAAGCAAACAAATCAATAGGGCTGTTTGGCTTTTAAGTATGCGAAGCACAGCGGCACAAAGCTGTTGAAGGTGGTAGCTCACACCCCCTCCGTCAGGAGCAGAGAAAGAGAGAGAGAGACAGAGAGAGAGAGACAGTTTGTTTTTCAATCAAAAATCAATACGTGCCCTTCGAGCTTTTAAGTATGCGAAGCACCATGCAGCATGTCACTTCACTAAGCAGCTGCACAGAATGTAGCAACGTGAAGATAATCTTTCAGCATTTTTAGACGAGCGTCCGTATCGTCTAGGTTTGCGAACAGCCCCCCTGCTCAATCCCCCTACGTCAGGATCAGAGAAAGTCAGCGCAAGAGAGAGAGGGAGAAAAGTAAGTTGGGTAGCTTCTCAGCCATCTGCCAATAGCGTCCCTTGTATGAAATCAACTGGGCAAACCAACTGAGGAAGCATGTACCAGAAATTAAAAGACCCATTGTCCGCAGGGTTGGAGGGGTGCCTCCTTTTCCCGTAGGGCTCCATGGGAATTGGAGTTGGGTGCAGCCCTGTTGGGGCTTGTAGGCGCCGCCAGTGGGTGCTGCAGCTGGGACTCCTGAGCCCTTATGGGCAGCGTATTCGCCACACCCGGAAGTGCAGCCGGAACTCGGCAATCAACCACCTGGAGCACTTCCGGGTGGACTATAAAAGGGGCCAGCAACCACCACTCAAGGGCCAGAGTCGGGAGGAGGATAAAGTTTGGAGGAGGAGTGGTGGTGTAAAAGAGGACTCTGTGTGTTGGTGTTTTTGTCTGCTTTGGGACTGTGTTGTGCCTTGTGAGTCAGAGGGAAGATATGCCCCACAAGTGAAGAAAAATAAAAGATTCTTGTTTTTATATGTGCCTCCAGTGTGAATCTGTCTGGGGTCAAGTTTTTTAGTGCTTTTGTTACAATACCAGATCTGATTATTGTCCCTCCTATTTTTTTCTTTGTTTTGTTTTTACGAGAATTTCCTGGAGGCTACTCAAAAGTTTATCTGCCAGTTTGTTGACAATTTTGTTCTATTTTACCACATAGAGTTAAGAAACTGAGTTCTCAGCTAGGTTAGCCGGGATGAGATAGACAGAGCATACTCCCAACAGAAGCGCTAAAGTAACAGTCATGTCTGGGTGAAGACATGAAGTAGTAAACTATAGTCCTGGGTGCAAATGTCAACTGTACATCCCTAAAGGTCTGTAAGAGTAAAAATAGGCAAACTGGAATAGCGACAGGGGTTTAACATATAACTGTAGTCTACAGGAAAAGAATATGAGCATTTGGTAAAAGGGATTTATATTTTAAGGAAAGATGTCCCCAAAAGCCATTCGCATTATAAAACATCACCCTACCTGGCTTTTAAGGAGCTAACTGGCAGTCAAGTTGGGTTTGTGTGGTGCTAGAGCTGATTTTCTTTGAATTTTGTTTTTCACCCCTGAAGCATCCCATAACATAATGTAACATTCTCACATTCATGTGTAAGTTCAAGTTTGCAGGTGCATTAAAATTGTTCCACATGAAGAACAAAATGGGTGAGTAGATGCTACCAGTCAGACTAGGACTTCACTGAGGCTTTATCCCAGGCTACCAGGCCCCAACCTCAAAGGCAGGCTCCCAGGCTTGCTAGGCCCAAGGTGAGTTTTAGATTCTAAAGTAATGAAGACTCAAAAAGTTCACAAAAGTAGACAAGAGGAAAACTGTGAAACCTTTCTTTATATTTAACAATTTATTAAGGGAATACTACAGGACAGCAAAAAGCAGAGGGCAAGACAATGTCTTGTCTTGTTTGTGTTTTAATTTTAAATCTTAATTTTAATTTAAAATTTTAATTTTAATTCTAACTTTAATTCAATTTTAATTTTTATTTGCACTTCATGTTGTTAAACTGTGGACCCTGAGCTTTGCAATTTCATCTATCTGTATAATTGTATATGGTTGAGATGACAATAAAGTTCGCTTTGACTTGACTTTGACTTGAAAAAGAGCAAATATTTGGTTTTGCCTAAAAGCAAATAAATCCAATAGAAAATATAGAGACTGTACCTTATTCAAAAACTCTTACAACAGAAAATCTAAAAAGCACAGCAAGAATCGAGAAGAAACCACAAACACTAAAACATTACAAGAAGTACAGCAGATCACAAATAACTACATAGAAACAAAAACATGTTTAAATTATCAAAATACAAAGCTAAAGCAAATACTAAAAATAGAATTAATAACATAATATACAGGTGCTGGTCATAAAATTAGAATATCATGACAAAGTTGATTTATTTCAGTAATTCCATTCAAAAAGTGAAACTTGTATATTAGAGTCTTTTATTACACTCAGACTGATGTATTTCAAATGTTTATTTCTTTTAATGTTGATGATTATAACTGACAACTAATGAAAGTCCCAAATTCAGTATCTCGGAAAATTAGAATATCAATTAAGACCAATGCAAAAAAAGGGATTTTTAGAAATGTTGGCCAACTGAAAGGTATTAACATGAAAAGTATGAGCATGTACAGCACTCAATATTTAGTTGGGGCTCCTTTGGCCTGGATTACGGCAGCAATGCAGCGTGGCATGGAGTCGATCAGTCTGTGGCACTGCTCAGGTGTTATGAGAGCCCATGTTGCTCTGATAGTGGCCTTCAGCTCTTCTGAATTGTTGGGTCTGGCGTATTGCATCTTCCTCTTCACAATACCCCATAGATTTTTCTATGGGGTTAAGGTCAGGCGAGTTTGCTGGCCAATCAAGAACAGGGATACCATGGTCCTTAAACCAGGTACTGGTAGCTTTGGCACTGTGTGCAGGTGCCAGGTCCTGTTGGAAAATGAAATCTGCATCTCCATAAAGTTCGTCAGCAGCAAGAAGCATGAAGTGCTCTAAAACTTCCTGGTAGACGGCTGCGTTGACCTTGGACCTCAGAAAACACAATGGACCAACACCAGCAGATGACATGGCACCCCAAACCATCACTGACTGTGGAAACTTTACACTGGACCTCAAGCAAAAGTGGATTCTGTGCCTCTCCTCTCTTCCTCCTGACTCTGGGACCTTCATTTCCAAAGGAAATGCAAAATTTACTTTCATCAGAGAACATAACTTTGGACCACTCAGCAGCAGTCCAGTCCTTTTTGTCTTTAGCACAGGCGAGACTCTTCTGACGCTGTCTCTTGTTCAAGAGTGGCTTGACACAAGGAATGCGACAGCTGAAACCCATGTCTTGCATACGTCTGTGCGTGGTGGTTCTTGAAGCACTGACTCCAGCTGCAGTCCACTCTTTGTGAATCTCCCCCACATTTTTGAATGGGTTTTGTTTCACAATCCTCTCCAGGGTGCGGTTATCCCTATTGCTTGTACACTTTTTTCTACCACATCTTGTCCTTCCCTTCGCCTCTCTATTAATGTGCTTGGACACAGAGCTCTGTGAACAGCCAGCCTCTTTAGCAATGACCTTTTGTGTCTTGCCCTCCTTGTGCAAGGTGACAATGGTTGTCTTTTGGACAACTGTCAAGTCAGCAGTCTTCCCCATGATTGTGTAGCCTACAGAACTCGACTGAGAGACCATTTAAAGGCTTTTGCAGGTGTTTTGAGTTAATTAGCTGATTAGAGTGTGGCACCAGGTGTCTTCAATATTGAACCTTTTCACAATATTCTAATTTTCCGAGATACTGAATTTGGGACTTTCATTAGTTGTCAGTTATAATCATCAACATTAAAAGAAATAAACATTTGAAATACATCAGTCTGTGTGTAATGAATGAATCTAATATACAAGTTTCACTTTTTGAATGGAATTACTGAACTAAATCAACTTTGTCATGATATTCTAATTTTATGACCAGCACCTGTATAAAATTGTACTTAAATAACAACATAAAAACTAAATGAACAAGAAATACATTGTCCTGGTAGCACTGGAAACAAGGCAGAAACCATCTAGTAAGAGACATGTCATGTCACATGATCAATAGTTGCTATGGTGATTGTAAATAAAATATGGTAGTGCCCATGAAATCCCAAAATTGGCTCAAATGATCATTATAGCTCCTCAGTCAGCATAGGCGTCTACCTGCATGAACAAACCAGTACACAATGCCAAAATTTTTTTTAATATAATGTGTTAATCCCTGAGAGGAAATTGTCTTTTCTCATGACCTTAGGGTCCATCCATCCATCCATTATCCAACCCGCCGAATCCGAACACAGGGTCACGGGGGTCTGCTGGAGCCAATCCCAGCCAACACAGGGCACAAGGCAGGAACCAATCCCGGGCAGGGTGCCAACCCATCGCAGGACACACACAAACACACCCACACACCAAGCACACACTAGGGCCAATTTAGAATCGCCAATCCACCTAACCTGCATGTCTTTGGACTGTGGGAGGAAACCGGAGTGCCCGGAAGATGACCTTAGGGTTTAGGGTCTAAATTAGATGTGTCCAAAGATGAAAAAAAAACAAAAGGTAGCAAAAGTATAGAGTCCAAAAGTACAGATCTTGACAGTTAAAAAAAAAAAAAATCTCAAAAGCAGACAATCTCTTCTGCTGTTATGTGGGAAGGGAAGATAACCAGCACAAAATTATGTACTTACTCGTCCCGTCCTACACATTTCTGGTATCTGCCTTTGTGATATCACAGGATATAAGATTATGGCCATCTAGGATCCTTGCAATGCCACCAGCCAAATAATACAAAGTGTGAAACAAGCAAATAGTAATACCTGACAATGGGCATACTTTAGAACACAAGATTTTCATAAGATTCAGGAGGCTTCAACAGAATGCACTTTGACATATGACTCGAGGACGTTGTACTCTGGATCCTTCACACCAATCCAACTGCATGGTAAACATTTTTGTTTCTTCTATAGTATTCAGTCATTCAGAAACAAATATACTATAGCTCTATTCATTAAAGGCAAAACTATATCTTGTTTTTACCAGTATTGCATTTTGAAATGAACAGTTTCTGTTCTTTCTGTAAGTAACAGATGAACCTCCACTTGATGCCATTTTCAGATTGTGGATAGTTACCTTTTCATCTTCTTCTTTTGCATTAAAATACACCAATAGGCTCTACTGTGTCATATGCTATATTATAGGAAAAATGGAAGAGGAAACAACTTGACTTAGACCAGCCAGATTGTCTACAGTGTAAGAGAAATGAAATCATAAGTAACCTTCATTTCCTTTGTGCTTTAATCCATTGGCAAAACCTTACCTAAAACCTGCAAATCATTACAAATTGGACAGTGCAGCCAATTCAGCCCTATAAATTAAATAAATATATAGTCATGCACATGTGAATAGGTGGCATTCAAAGGGCTTGTGTAACATCAATAGGTCCACCCCGAGTCAAAGTCCTTTATCATCTGCAGACCAGAGTCTCCGAATGTCGAGGACCTATGATGTCACTTCCAATTCTGCCTCCTAGCCCTGCCACTTCCGCCTTCCATCATAGATTCAGTCAATGAATGGACATGTCTGGAGAGACAATGTTTTTTTCAATTAGCAGTACCCCAAATCTTTCACTGACTTCTTGTGCCTTATTAATATACAAAATGTATATTTTTAACTTTGAAATTTTTTTTTTAGTTACACTGCTTTGTTGATGTCTTTGTGCTATGCTTTGTCATTGTGTTTTTGTTGGAGGTCTACCAACACATGCCTGTCATGTATTATGAGGTACACATATAATGAGCATAAAGTTACAGTAATTGCATTCAAAGTTAACAAAATGCTTCTTGGAAACACTCTAACCAGACAATCTATTCAGAAGTTGGGAAGGAGACAGTGTTGATCTAGGAGACATCATTTATTGCACAGATGTACACCCATCTGTGTTTCCATGTTTTTTACAAAAAGTTTGAAAAGACGTGTTTTTCAAAGTTAGTCAAAGTCAAAAATATTAGTCACTTTCATTAGATCTGATTGAGAGGAGACAGTTTTGCCAACAGCGATGCAGGCGATCACATATGAAAGTGAACGTTAACCAAATTAACATTTAAAACACAATGAAATTAGTACTAGCCACCGGCAATCCAAGAAGTAAATTAACAAAATATTAGCCAGAGGCCCCTGAGCTGTTCTCTGGGATCTCAGGTACATGTTGCACGGAACGCCCGTGTGTGAATGCTAATATCGCTTTGCCTTTTTCAAATCAGGCAATGTCACATTTATGAAGGAAAAGTCTTTTAATATTAAAATATGCAGGCAAGACGTTAAGGTTCCAGGGGAATAAAATCATTTTTTTAATATTCATGAATGTAATGTCGGGGCAGAATACTAAATACTTTTGACCCTTTAGCATAAAGTTTGTTGTTGTAATGTTTTAACCTTCCGGTACCTACTGTAATTGCTCACATATTATTTTGTAAAAACCAAGAATTAAAAGAGATGATGTTGGGAAGCATGTGTGGGTGTATGTGTGCATGTGTATGTGGGTGTGTGCATAGAATTAAATATAAAACAACTCCTAATACACCATGGTGATACATTAACCTTTTTTTTCTTTAATTTTGGATTGAATTGCATGTCTCTTCTTTTATTTGGTTGATTTTTATTTTATTTGCTGCTTTTCTGGCTGAATGCTGTTTTAGTTTAACAAGGCAGCATTGGGTATCAGATTGAATACAGACCCTGCCTCCAACCTGGCACCCTTCATTCATTAATAATTACCCATTCATCCATTTTCTGAAACTGATGTTTCCATTAGGGAGAGTTGTGGCTTATCCCATCAACACTGGGTGCTACAGAATTTTAATCAAATAGTTTTAATCAATACATGATAATTTTTACAATTTAAACTAAACATATATTTAAATGAAGTTGTAACAATGGATTATTAAAAGCATAAAGCAAAGGACTGAAGGTAACTAAAGGGTTAACTAAATGCAGCTTAAAGCTTGGACACATGAGGCGTTTGCTTCATCTAGAGTTAAAATGAAGTAGATGTGGAATGAACACCAACTTGTGAGAAAGCTCAAACACCCCTACTATGAAGTGGTGATAAGATCAATGGGAAAGCCCCTATTAACAAAGCGATGTTTAGAATAATAGAAGAATCAACATGTATACAAAGTTACTGGTGGCTGTAGTCGATTGGCGAAGATGATAGAATTCTAAATATTAAGAGTCAGATGACATGATGTATTAAATAAGGTTAATGGTAATAGGAAAGTATATGGGAATTAATTATTTTCTTGATTGCTCACTCCATGGACTGAGATATTTGTGCATAGCTATGTACAAATAAAGAATCATTCTGCATTTTCATCTGGTCTCCAATAATGATTTATTTGAATATACAGGAAAGTTTTTTCCACAACAGTGCAAGGTAAGAATTAAGCTTTTATGGGATGCCAATTTATGATAGAACACACTCAAACCTCCGTATTCAGTCATACTGGTATAATTTGGGGGCAGTACAGTGGCGCAGTAATAGCGTTGCTGCCTTGCAGTAAGGTAACCCGGGTTTGCTTCCCGGGTCCTCCCTGCATGGAGTTTGCATGTTCTCCCCGTGTCTGTGTGGGTTTCCTACGGGTGCTCCAGTTTCCTCCTACAGTCCAAAGACATGCAGGTTAGGTGCATTGGCAATCATAAATTGTCCCCTAGAGTGTGCTTGGTGTGTGGATGTGTGTATGTGTGCCCTGTGGTGGGCTGGCACCCCTGCCCGGGATTTGTTCCTGCCTTGCGCCCTATGCTGGCTGGGACTGGCTCCAGCAGACCAGTGTTAGGATATAGCGGGTTGGAAAATGACTGACTGACTGACTGGTGTAATCTGGATACAGCTTTAGGTCTAATTTGACAAATCTTTGGAATATTGGAGGAAAAACTAAACTCATAGATTATATGAACACAGGGTCCAAGAGTTCACTACTACGTCCTCCCAATAATTAGTAGTGCTTTTGGTATTAAAGATCAACAGGGGAATATTTGATTTTAGGGACAGTGAATTCCAATGCCTTCTTGCTAACGGCTTGACTTTTGTATTTTTCTAATTTCCTCCTTGATATCCTAAAGCCATAGCAGTCTATGTTGTTCTTTTCCTTCTTTCTTGATTTTGATGCCGTACTCTTCCTGTTCATCCATTTATTTTACCAATGCCCTTAATAAAGTTCTGGGATTGAGAGGAGGCAGACCTACCCTAGCACTAGGCAGCAATGAGCATGTGGAGGGGGCCAATCCAATGCACCTACACTCATCATAGGCTGCAAATTTACAGATGGCTATGAGTGATAAATTAAACAGGCTGACATTAAAATTCATTTCGTAGTTGTGAAACACAAAACCTTCTAAAGACTTTGTGTGGTTTTGAGGCTACTTCCCTAAAGCCTCATTTAGACTTCTATGTTTACCTGGGTTCTTTTCTGCAGCTACGTAAAGCAAGTAATCTGTACCACCGTAATATTGATGCTATTTATGCATCTTGTTCGCATCACCAGAGAGATGTGCAGTGCTTTTTAAAATTGCCACTTACTGCGTATTTTCAGCAAGAAGAAAAACCAAAACACACCATTGTGCAAATTACTGTGTTTTCTCCTCAGGATAACTATACGTAACTGCTAGCAAACGTCATACTGCTTACATAGCCACTGCCTTATCCTAGTTGAAGATATGCACACCTCCAGAGATTTTTTTGTAATTACTACTAAATGACTAGTCTCACAGAGTCTGAAGTGATTCTTGAATGAGAACACCCATCTGGGGACACCTCACTAAAACGTTTGTAGTAAATTGTGTCGCTGGAAAAGCTCTGCTTACAGAGTTTCTTCCTAAAAGCCTGGCCCCAATTTCCTCCAGTCTCTGCACTTTAAACGCTCGGGGTTGTACTGTCCCATTTCTTCTCATGAAATAGAAAAATATGTAAAAAAAAACTGGAAAGACAGAGAGAGAGAAAATAAATAGAACAAAAGAGCTGACACTGAGAGAAAACAGAAAGCTAAAATTGTTGTAATCGGTTCAGGAGCTCAATAGCATAGGTAACTGAAGCTTAATGATTAATTTGTACATTGTAATGAGTGCAGTGACAGATCAGACAGACAGACGTACACATACACACACACACATAGACCACTGCAGGTACTTGGCCCCACACGTTTGAGATGTGCTTCTGTCTGCTACGATATCTTTCTGTCATTTGTACTTACTTTAGTTATTCATATAGTCGTGCAGTGAGATGTTGAATGCTGTGCGGCCTTGTCCGTAATCCTTCTAGAGTTGTGTCAGTGTTGCTAGGCACATTTACTGTTTCAGGTGTAAAGAGAACTGAAATGACATCTTCTTTTGCTGTTTGTTATCAGCTCTCTTAACATATTCCTTTTCACCTCCTTTTGGAAGGGTGTGACACACCATTAACTTCGAATGCAAACATTTATTGGCTAACTAAAAAGTTTACAATATGCAAGCTTTCGAGGCAACTCAGGCCCCTTCTTCAGGCAAGATAATCTTGCCTGAAGAAGGGGCCTGAGTTGCCTCGGAAGCTTGCATATTGTAATCTTTTTAGTTAGCCAATAAAAGGTGTCATTTTGCTTGGCTTTTCTCTACATTCATAATGGCTAACACGGTACAACACCCTAGTAATGCAAACTTTGAAATTCA
Source organism: Erpetoichthys calabaricus (assembly GCF_900747795.2). Taxonomy (NCBI): domain Eukaryota; kingdom Metazoa; phylum Chordata; class Cladistia; order Polypteriformes; family Polypteridae; genus Erpetoichthys; species Erpetoichthys calabaricus. The sequence goes on along the minus strand of NC_041401.2, from coordinate 60,378,971 downwards.
AGATTTTACAAACATAGCTGTTAGTTCTTTCAATCTTACATCAACTTCAACACTTTTATCATATCTGTGAACCACAGAGGACAAACACAGCACCCCCAACAGCGTCATGTCATGTAATTTTCTAAAACGCTTAATCCAGACGAGAATCATGGGGGGTGCTGTAGCCAAACCCAGCTTGTATAAGGTGCAAGGCAGGTAGAAACCTTGGATAGGGTGCCAGTGCATCTAAGGATAAACACACACACACACCAAACACATACACACTGGGGCCAATTTAGCATCACCAGTTCACCTAACCTGCATGTTTTTAGATAGTGCAAGGAAACCAGATTAGCTGGAGGAAACCCACGCAAACACAGAGAGAACATGAAAATTCCATGCAGGGAGGACCCAGGGCCTGCAATAACGTATTGTTTACTGTTATCACTAGAGCCTTGATGTCTTTGAATGCAAGTGTATAATTTGGTTTTACAGAAAGGTTTTTCCTTTGCAACAGGTTATGTTTACTTTTAACACATACAATGTCCTCCATGCACACACAACACAGATTTTCATGTTTAATAGGAATCTTTTCAGGAGACTTTTAGGCTGTAGATGGTTCTTCTTAATCAGATGTTTGCTCCCTCGGACTAGAATAACAAGAGCACCATTGCTCTTTGCCGTTCAGAGTCCCTGCCTCTACTTTGAGCATCTCCTTAATGAGACTTTGGATTGGTTTAGAAATGTGACAGTGAGTTGTCTAATTGTTCCCACCCAGTTTTAAGCTAACTTCACTCATGGCTGTCTCCGGACGTATATATTTACATACTGTGAAACTACTAAATGACATTCAAATGCATGTAAGTTAATGCATGAAAACACATCCTCACAGGAAGTAAAAGCCTTTCTTCTTGTATGAATGGCACACATTTCACCTGAACTGAAATGCAGTTTGTTTCATGCATTTGTACTGGCTATTAACCTAACAGTGCCATGTAAAACTTACAATTTGGTTATGAGGAGAATACAACAATCCTACATAGGCAAAGACTGGGCTGGCATTTGAACCCAGTCTGCTGGAACCATGAGACCTGGCCAATACATTTTCAATCTTATTTATTGATGTCTCTTAACATTTGAATCTATTTGAGTTCTATTTCAATATAAAATTTTCCATCTAAAAATACATGTTTCTTCTGTTTGAAATTTTCCAGTCAAGTTACTAATATGCTCTGTGTTTTGTGTTGAAAGTCCCTATGGGCCTGTACTCACTGTTCCTTTTGACATGACCACCACAACATCGTCCATAAGAGTAAAACAAATTATATTCAACAGAATGCCTCCTTCCACGCAGACACCTCTGGTACATTTGCCATCCTGTGGTGTCTCTCCAGGGTTGATGCATGACCCAGTTGTCAGAATCTGCAGGCTTTCTTCAGTTCATATGTTTCAGTGACACTACCTTATGTTCCACATTTCTGTAAGCTCAACATGACAATCAGTCCTGAATGGCCCTCAGCTCTGGAAACACTCACTCACTGACTGGCTATGTGATGGTAAGATTTGGGAAACCTTGTACAAACTGATTTTGGCAAAAACAAAATGTTGTTTTCTTAGCTGAGTTAATGGTATTAACTTTATTCCTGATGTTTGCCTTTTGAGATGTGCTTCCAAATTCTTGGTGTTTCTCACAAAGTAATACTCTGTAATGTCTCTTTACAGTCTTTATTCACTTGTGGTTTGCTTTCCTGCTTTCTTTGAAAGATTACACCTGGTTCAAAATGAATAACCTGGTCTGGTTTAATTATTGCCTTCTGATTCATTTCTGAATTATTCCTACGGTATTTTCTATTCATCTCTTGTACAGAGTTTTGAAATCACACACATTCTGCAATAACGGTGTATTCTGATTAATCATAAAAACTGTAAAAAAAAAACCTCCTACAGTCTGAGACCCAAAAGGTATTCTCAATGTATGTTGTCAGTACACTCGACATCTAATAACCTAGAATTAGCTCTAACAGTCTAGTGGCAAAATGGAAAAATGTGAGTACTGCATCTATCAAACGTCCTGTATGAATATGAAGAACACTAACAGGACAGTGTTTGATAAGGACCATGCCTGACAAATGCAGACCTAAAATGGAAAACAGGTAGCTTCTAAAGGGAGCACCCTAAGCCAGCCAGACCCCCAACAGCTAACTGTAGACTGTGGCTTACACAGGCCTAAAAATTTGGAGCTGGTTTTAAAAGTTCAAAATACACAAAAGTGCCATAGGAGGAATAGGAACTGTTAAGACATCCGGCTCCATAAGACAAGTCCACAAAGAAATCCAAAAATATCAAGCAAGTCTCAATACATAATTAGAATCCCAAAAGAGTAGTAGTAAATCCAAAAACCAGAAGAAAAAAAACAAGAAAGGCAATATTCACAAAATCAAACAGAAACTCAATGATTAATTGTGATTGATCAAAAGGTTCCCAACACCTTTTGATAGTTATTCTGGGGTTTCTGTGGTAGTGGAATTTGATATAAATATTTATTTTGTTTTATCTTAATCTTAACGAAGCTGAAATATTTTAATGCCTTATTGTGGTGCCATTATATGAGTTTCATGTCGATTATTGTCAAGGCTACCTTCCAGAGTTCTCCAGAAGCACGCTTACGTGATGTCATCAATGTGACCATATGTAAGGTTATATTATATTATTTTAGTATCCGTGTTTGGATAATTGTAAAATATTTTAAGTGTTCTGACTTATTTTCTGGCTTACATTTCTGATTCTTGTCTCATGTTTCTAGCTTGGCAAAAGATCAGTTTGACTCAGCTTGGTTCTGACACTGGTGTAAACTCTGTTTTGGTTCTTGTTTCATAAACAAAATAAAAAGTAATTTTGCTTCAGCAGAACAATGATCCATTGCTGGGATCCATTCTCTCACCAAAAATTAAAGCAGTGTGTGGACCCAGCAGCAGTGACATTAGGGTGGCCCTGCCTCCTAGGGCTCTACCCACAAAGTACAGGAAATGGAGTCACATTTAAAAACAGTACATAAATATTACACAATAAACAAACAAAACAGAAATGACATAAAACACTGAAAAATAATAATCCAAAAATACTAACAAAAAATCCATATAAAATATGCAAATACCTGCTGTATAAATAACACTTTGGAATAACGCATTGCCAGCAATGGTAGTGTGAACAAAAGACAGTTAAAGGCATCCTGCTTTGATATTAGACTAATCACCTTAAATTGTTAACCAGTTGGTATGACGCATTACATATAAAATATGAATCTGATCTTACCTGTTATCAGGCATGGACACTTGAGGCAACCTCTCTCCTGACAGCAGTGGTTTACTTACATACATAAAACCTATCTGAGATTTCAAATGTTTAACACTCCTAGTAAGGCTCGTTACAGCTTAGATCATACAACCCCAGAAAAAGTTGGGACAGTGTGGAAAATGTGAATAAAAAAAGAAAAAAGCAAGTTATAAATTCTCCTCAAATTTTATTTCATTGCAGACAGTATGAACACAAAATAATTCATGTTTTTTTTTGTCAACATCATTTGATTTGTAAATAAATATCCATTCTTGCCATTCAGGCTTGCAAACACATTTCAAAAAAAGTTGGGGACAGTACAGCATTTACCACTTTGTATAGTTCCCCTGTCTTTTAACAACACTTAAAAGACGTTTAGGCATTGAAGAAATCAAGTGACTAAGTGTTGCAGGTGTTAGTTTGTCCCATTCTTCCTGCAAACAACGTTTTAGGTGCGCAACAGTACGGGGTCTTCGTTGACGCATTTTTCGTTTCAAAATGCGCCAAACATTCTCTATAGGAGACAAATCAAGGCTGCAGGCAGGCCAGTCAAGCATCCGCACCCTCTTCTTACGCAGCCATGCCTTTGTTATGCGCGCAGTATGTGGTTTGGCATTGTCTTGCTGAAATAAGCATGGGCGTCCCTGGAAAAGACGTCGTCTTGAAGGCAGCATTTGTTCCTCCAAAACTGAGATATACTTCTCAGCATTGATGGTGCCATCACAGAAGTGCAAGTTACCTTTGCTGAAGGCACTGACACAACCCCATACCATGGCAGACCCTGGCTTTTGGACTTGTATCTGGTAACAGTCTGGATGGTCCTTTTCCTCTTTGGTCCGCAGCACACGGCGTCCATTTCTTCCAAAAAAGATGTGAAAAAACCGATTCATCTGACCACAATACACGTTTCCACTGCACAATGGACCATCCCAGATGCCTCCAAGCCCAGAGAAGTCGACGGCGCTTCTGGACACTATTTATGTAGGGCTTCCTTTTGGCACAGTACAGTTTTAGCTGCCATTTCCTAATGTAACTACGTACTGTAGTGCTTGAGAGTGACTTCCTGAAGTAGTCCTGAGCCCACGCAGATATATCATTTATTGATGAATGACGGTTTTTAATGCAGTGCTGTCTGAGGGCTCTGAGATCACGGCCATTCAGTTTAGGCTTGCGCCCTTGGCCTTTGCGCATGGTAATTTCTCCAGATTCCCTGATTCTTTTCACTATGTTATGCACTGTAGAGGGAGAAATGCCCAAATCTCTTCCTATCTGTCTTTGAGAAACGTTTTTCTTCATCATTTCAAAGATTTTTGCCCGCACTTGGTGGCAAACTGGCGATCCTCTGCCCATCTTTGCTCCTAAAGAAGTAGGCCTTTCCTCGATGCTGCTTTTGTACCGAATCATGATTGCAATCACCTGTTAACATCACCAGTTTCAAATCACATCATTATTTAGTTATTATACCTCATTACTACCCCTTAATTGCCCCCATCCCAACTTTTTTTGAAATGTGTTGCAAGCCTGAATGGCAAGAATGGATATTTATTTACAAATCAAATGATGTTGACAAAAAAAAAACATGAATTATTTTGTGTTCATACTGTCTGCAATGAAATAAAATTTGAGGAGAATTTATAACTTGCTTTTTTCTTTTTTTATTCACATTTTCCACACTGTCCCAACTTTTTCTGATTTGGGGTTGTAATATGTATCGGATGAAAATGGAAATGAAAAATTGAGTTGAGAATACAATTGAGAATTAAATTAATAAAATTAAGAGTGTAATGAATGGGCTTGGTCGTGGTGCCCACCTCGATAACATGGAACATGTTAAAATATCATTGTGTTGAAATGTTAAAAAAACCTATAGGAATGAAAAATCAAAAAATCAGGAGTGGTCTCCCCTAGACTTTCTCGTATACTCAGATATGGGGATGGATATTTGAGGAGTAAACTGCAAGACAATGATTATATTTATATATTATGTACATTAAATAACCATCAACAACAAATCAAATGAAATTCATAATATATTGAACAATTATTATAAAAATAAAGTTGAATAAATCAGACTCTGCAGCTACATGAATAAAGTACCACTTCCGGTTAGCGGAAATAGCCCAAAAGTTGACAGAAATCTATGTTTTGTACCTAATACTTGTATGCAAAATTTGGTTGACCTAAATGAAAGCTTACTCAAGTTAGTTTACATACACACACACACACACATACACGCACAGACATAATTCCAAAAATGGCATTTTGAGACTCAGGGAGGTCCAAAACGCAAAGATTCATCAAAATCTCAAAATGGAATTTTTGAAATGGAGGATTCCAATACTTTCCCTATACTTCATATATGAGAAAGTAAAAAGAGATCTCTTTAAATTACTTTTGATTTCTCCAGGACAATAGTGAGATCAGAAACAAATTAAACGGAAGCATGCTCTTTTGTCTACTGCTTTTCAGATGTTTCTCCTGAGAAAAAAATACCCCCAGAATTTTCACAAGGACCTCCAGAGTTTCAACATATATCTCAGCAAAGTCACACAGTGGGCTGATTTCCCAAGTCGCATTTTCACTTTTTGCAAAGTATTTTTTTTTGCAAGTATTTGCATTGTGTGCTCAGTAATGTAAAGCGAAATGTATGGAGAGCTCTTTGTGGTAGTAAAACACTTTACTAGGATTATAAAACTGTTTTCCTGATTAGTACTATTAGTTGCTCTATTTTATATTGCTGTGCTCCGAATCCATCACGCTCATTTTAAAAGCAAAGGCTGACAGTGTGGTGTAGTGGTTAAGACTTTATACTTCAAGCCCTAATGTTCTGGGTTCAAATCCCACTATGTGACAACAAGAAAGTAACTTCATCTGCTTGCTCTCCAATTGGAAAAACAAAATAAATACAACCAATTATTTTTAAAACATTGTAAGTCACTTGGATAAAGGCATCAGTCCAATAATAAGTAAAAAAATATGAAGTCTTGAAAGAGATTTAAACAGGACTAGAAAGAGATCTCACAAAATACACAGTATCATACTTTTCAAACCACATTCTCAATTTTAATTTCTTTTACCTCAGTTGTATATTATGTCTCCTTTTAGTCTAAAGGTGTTTCTCCTAAGGAATGACAAAATTCATTCTTAAATGAAGCATAAATGAGAATCTCTTTTAAGTCTCATGAGCCATCAAAGACCTTTGAGCAGTAAAATTTTCCAATGGGATCTCCTTTTTGTAACTTTATGGACATGAAACTAAGAAACAAGTGAAGCTTGGAGTGTATACTGAGTGAGAGTCAAGGATTATACCTCTGAGGTTTGCAAATCAGGTTGTCCTTTTGTCCTCAATCAGAGTGTAAATGTGAAAAACACTGAAGCGATTAATAGCTTGTCATGATGTAGCCAGGATGAGAATTACACTCTACAAGTCTGAGCTCATGGTCATCTCAAGGGAAGAAGTGCTCAGTTGTCTGGATGTTAATGGGGAGTACCTGCCTCAAGCATGAAAGCTTGTGAACCTCAAAGGATTGTTCACACGTGAAGACTGGGCAAAGAATAAGTAGATTGACTGCACCTGTACTAGACCTTGCAAGTGAAGCCAGGACCTACAGTACGTTGCAAAATGGAGCTTTTGATTTATTGATCCTGCTGGCATTCCCATTCTCACCATATTGTCAAGAGCCATGGATAGGAAGTGGAAAAACAAGATTTTGCATACAAACTGCTAAAAGGATTTTCCTGTCCAGGGTTGCTTGTGTCAGTCATCTGGACAGGGTGAGAAACTCAACAATACAGGAGAACCTTAGAGTTGAATTTCTGCTTCTCTTCTTTGAAAGGAGTATGTTGAGATGGCTAAGATGCCTGTTATGTGAGTTATACCAGGCACACCCAAACGCCCCAGGGCAAACCTGGAAGGATGATAACTTTTCACTGGGTTTGGGGTGTCTGGGAGTTCCACAGGAGCATCCTGAGAGTGTTGAGGAAATAGATGTATATGGCCTGATCCATGCAGATTAGTGTGACGTCAACTACAATAAATGGATGGTGTTATGGTTAGCTGTTCTATTTAACTTTCTTTCTCCATCCCGCTTGTATTTAAATAAAAACTGTATGTGTAAAACAAGAATTTTGCAGGCCAAAAAATTTATTTCTAATGTTCATTTTTTGTTTTGAGTTAATTTTAATGATGAATTAATCACATTCTCCTGAGATTCCATTTTGGGCACCACCAGTTGTTGTTATTAAGGGATGATTAAAAGTGCGTGGAGCGTGACCTCACTATTGTGATGGTATAAAGGTCAGCTTGTTTGTTTTCAGGAATTCTGCTTAGTGAAAACCTTGTTTTCTGCATATGATTTAGGATTGGCATTTTGGTTTCTATTTTTCTAGCTTCTTACTTACACATCTTCAGCTTGTTTTTTAATCTCCTGGTCCCTTACCATTGTATGGCCTGTGATAATAACTGAGCAATGAAAATAGTGAGGAGCAGGAGATGAATCACAAAATCAAACCTACTGTTCACCGAGAATCTCAGATGTACAAAAACTTAAACAGTCTCATCTTATCTCATCTCATCTTCTCAATTACTTTTCCTGGTGAGGGTAATGGTGATAACATGTCAGCCCAGACTTCCCTGTCCCCAGATACAGATTCCAGCATTTCCTAGGGAATTCAAAGGTGTTTCCAAGCCAGTCACGAGACAGAATACCTCCAGCGTATCCAGGGTGGAGCTGCCTGGGAGAAGTCCTCACAATATGTCCAAACCACCTCAAATACAGTAGCTCCTCTTGATCCGGAGGAGCAGAGCCTCTGATTTGAAGCTCTCCCAGATTACTTCTCACTCAGTCATGGAGTGTCAGTCCAGCCACCATGTGAAAAAAGTATCAAAAATAACAACAATGAATATTTATTTGAAACAGAAGATATCTGATTTCATGTGCATCATAACAATTATAAATTCCCTGCCACATTCACTATCACGGGCAATGTAGGAGTGTAAAGCTAAAGCACTTGAGTAATCTCTCCCATTGCCTCCCTTGTGTAATTCACAGATAGTAAAGGTAAGTAAGATCATGAAAACTGTGCACATTTGAGTCCTGCTTCTATGTGATTAGGTTGTATTTAATGCATTATCTCTGTGTCATTTGTGCCATTATGTTTCGGCACTAAAACAAACGTAACTGAAATTTTGGGTTTTGTTGATGCAAAAACTAAAATCAGAGCAAGTCATGGATCATTTGTAAAACACATAACTAAAAACTAAAAGCTTTCAGTGGCTAATTGCTTAAGTGCACATATACTTAGTAGTTGTCACTTTTTAGTTTTATTACAGCTGTAATTTTGTTTAGATAGGTCTCTCTCAACTACACTGCATCTTGTAATTTCATTGCCTTTATCTTTGCAGTAGAGGACTATTTTAGTTAAATTGCTAGAGGACCTCCCATGCACATGTCTCTCCAGGTAAAGATTGAGGCCTAAGCCCTTACTGAGACATTCCAGGTCAAAACATTGATCTTCATTTTTTAAGCCTTTCCTTGGTTAATTTCACTTTGTGGTTCAGATCATTACCTTGTTGTAAAATTAAAAAAAAATCTTTAACTTCTGGTTTCTGGTAGACAGCAGCAAATTTTGTATCAAAATCAATGTGTTTGGTGCCATCTATTCTGACCAGAGCATCTGTCCTCAATGAATAAAGGGTCTTTCAAATACTACTGCCAGCACTATGCTTGAGAGTAAGCACGGTGTTCCTTGGGTGATGAGCTATGTTGGCATTACACCAAGCAGACTTTTAAAATTATGGCCAAAAGCGATACCTTCAGACAATTACAGATTTTCATAACACATTTCTTTAATATTTTAAGCAAGATTGCATTTTTATTTCCATAATTCACAGGTATATACCAAAATACCAACAAAATGAAAAGGGCCTGAAGCAAAAGTTTGGGCACCCGACATGGTCAGTACTTAATAAGACCCCCTTTAGCAAGTATCACAGTTTGCCTAAATTGTTGGATTTGTGAAGAAAAATTCAGTAAATAAGGTCACCAGTGAACCCAGCAAGATCACTGCAAACGACTCTTTGGCAAATTTCACCCATCAACACTAGTCAGTACTTGTGATACAACTAAGTGACGGGTATAATGCACTTCCTAATTATATGAGAATGGATAAAAAGACTTTACATTAAGTGTGCTTTGCTTTACGATTGTTTGGACTTTTCCAGAATCCAGACATCTTACCTTAATTTTCTCAACTATGTTTTTTGGTTTCTGATTGTGCTTTGGTAAAAGACAGAACGCATTTAGGCTTACAAAAGTTTGCTCGTTTTAAACTTATGCTTTATCTTCTGATCCCTATTTAAAATTTCCTATGTTTACTTCTAAGTTCATAACAGTAGCCATCAATTTTGGAGTGACAGATTGATCTTTTAAAAGTCCTAGTGGTGCCATATTGCCTGCACTGCTTAAGGGTGGTCTTCATAGTGTTCCATGATATACATAATTCTTTTTCTATCTCTCTCCTGATCTGTATGATCTGTAATAGGATCTATATTTGTTTCCTTAGCTCTTTGTTTACCATAGCTAGCTTTGCACTCTTTAACTAAGAAATCTGTAGGGATATTATAATGGAACAGCTGATTTTCATGAGGGCTGATCAGAATCATAAGAGCAGATCTCGGCTGAAGCTGAATTCTCTTTGAATGTTTTTTGTAATGTGATTAAGAAAAAATAACACTGTGACAACTACTATTATAAACAGAGAATGCGCATATTTGCATAATTTCAAATATTTTTTATTTATTTTTGCAATACATTAGCATTTCTCTTTTCTATATTGTTGGTTACAAAATCCTATTAAAGATGAATAAACATCTGACATGACCAGCTATGTTATATGGGTTGGAGACAGTGGCACTGACCAGAAAGAAGGAGACAGACATGGAGGTAGCAGAATTAAAGATGCTAAGATTTGCACTGGGTGTGATGAGGATGGACAGGATTAGAAATGAGGACATTAGAGGTCAGGTCAGTTTGGAAGGTTTGGAGACAAAGTCAGAGAGGCGAGATTGCGTTGGTTTGGACATGTGCAGATGAGAGATGCTGAGTATATTGGGAAAAGGATATTAAGGATAGAGCTGCCAGGCAAGAGGAAAAGAGGAAGGCCTAAGAGAAGGTTTATGGATGTGGTGAGGGAGGACATGCAGGTGATGGGTGTAACAGAACAAGATGCAGAGGACAGGAAGATATGGAAAAAGATGATCCACTGTGGCAACCCCTAACGGGAGCAGCTAAAAGAAGAAGAAAAAGATGAATGGCCTTGAGTTTATTTCAAAAAAGCTGAAATGCAGACTTTAGTATATACAGTACACATGTATCATACATACCACATATTACTAGGCGGTCTTGTTTAGAAAGCGGACGCCACTTGTTTTTAAGATTAGGCACCCTTACACTATTTTAAGATTAGGCACCTACTCTAAATTTTTAAGATTAGGGACCCTGGTGTATCTGGCCTTACCCCCACGAACCTTAAGTTCAGGGTTTGTAGTAGGGGAAGGCCAGTCTAAAACAAACAACAAGAAGTAGATGGCGTCTGCTTTTTGAACAAGACCCTTACTAGGATGCTAGAAATTTATATTTGTTAGGCCTGCTGCATGACACCTCCAGAGACATGTCTTCAGATTTCTGCCATTTCCTATCTGTGTGTCTTATGTACATAGCACCCAGTGTTTAAATTGGTATTCCACCCAAGTTCTTCAGTTTCTTGCCACGTCTCAAAGATATACATATTAAACTGATTGACAGCTGCTACAGAACCAATAAAGTCCCTGTCTGCAGTAAAAATTCTTATTAAAATATCTTAGTTTCATTAGCAGTACTGTGTCAAGTAAAAAGTAAAATGGTATATTGGCAGTAAATCTACACTTCCTGATAAGTTCTAGCTAAATCAACAAAATCCTATAACTCTGTCTAAATGAATAATAAACAAGTCAGAAAATGTATGCATGGCATAGTATTCACGTGCATTTGGGGGAGATAGTTAACTGATTTGAAAGTTGGATCATTTCACATTTCACATCAAAGAGTCAATTATCATATTTTTTGTTTATTAAATTATTTTGTAACAGTGGGCCATATACTGTACAAAAATAACAGCAGAAACAGAATTCAGTTATATGCGTTATTAGACTACATGAAATACATGCATTTTAACAGCACTTCCCAATGTCATGTTGTTAAAGCCGTAGCCCTAACAGGCTTGTCGAGGCTCAATAGCGTTTTTATCAAGTCCAATTCAAGTTGCATAAAAATAGCATCGATTGATGTGCTATTGTTAGTTGTTGGTTGTGGAGGGTGAAAATTAAAGTTTATTTATTAAATATAATATTTTTGAAAGAATTAATCAATGGGACTACAAAATTTCTTTTGAGGTCTATAAAGGTTAAACTGTTGGTTGTATTGCATTGTGATGGAGAGCAGGTCTGACACTTTGCAATAAATTACAGTGTCAGAGAAATATTAAAATATTATTATAATGTGCAGATTATGCAGCCTGACTGCATGTTTACTCTTTGGTGGCAATGGTATCACTGCTACCTTGCAGGAAGGAGACCAGGGTTCCCGTCCCACGTCCTTCTTGTGTGGAGTCTGCGTATTCTCCCCATCTCTGTGTGTGTTTCCTCCGGGTGCTCTGATTTCCTCCCACTGTCCAAAGACATGCAGCTTGGGTGGACTGGTGACACTAAACTGGCCAATATGTGTGTGTGTGTGCCAGGTTGAGGGTTTGATTCTCATTTACACCCTATGCTAGCTGGGATAGGCTTCCACTCTCCCTGCACCCAGCAGGTTAGAAAGTGACATGACATATGTTTTCACTCTATGAATACAGAGTGACACTTCCACAATTCCATTTTTCTTATGTTAACTTCTAGACAAGTAACATGTTCTATATTTTTTCATTCTTTTAAGTTTGACTTGTCTCAAATAGCATTTTACAAATTTGTATTGGGGATATATTTCAGTAGTTAAAATATAAAATATGCAACATATAAACATTGAAGTAACCTCTCTCAAGGTAAATTTGAAACAGTAACATAATCTGTAGTTAAAATCGTACAGAATGTTTCTGTTTTATGATACACAAGATTTCTAATTTGCCAGTGCTTTTCAATGAGAGATTTTGAAATCACAAACCTTTCTACAGTATGGTCTATTTGAGATATCTGAATGAAAATTGAACTCTCCTGACAAATTTCTTTAAAAAATAAGTGTGCCAAATTTCAATTAAGTTGCCCCCTTAGGAGCCGAGTTGTTTCATGTGGTCAGACAAATGGACAGACAGGCAGACACACTGCCATGGCAACCACAGTAGGTGCTCTTTGCAATATATACCAACACACCTAAACACGAAAATGGCATTTTTAATAAGTATTAACTCCTTTTGTTATGGAACACTGTGATAGATGTCCGGCAACTCAGCCTGGCCGGGATGCCCACAGAGTGTAAGAATGGGACCTCTTTGGTGACCTCTTTGGGACACTACTTCCCCCAAGATGTTAGATGGCAGACACATACCGCTTAGAATTAAGGCCAAAAAGTTCTATCTTGGTCTCATCAGACCAGAGAATCTTATTTCTCACCATCTCAGAGTCCTTCAGGTGTCTTTTAGCAAACTCCATGCGGGCTGTCATGTGTCTTGCACTGAGGTATGTGTGGAGACAACCAGGCACTGCTCATCACTTGTCCAATACAGTCCCCACAGTGAAGCATGGCAGTGGCAGCATCATGCTGTGGGGGTGTTTTTCAGCTGCAGGGACAGGACGACTGGTTGCAATCGAGGGAAAGATGAATGCGGCCAAGTACAGGGATATCCTGGACAAAAACCTTCTCCAGAGTGCTAAGGACCTCAGACTGGGCCGAAGGTTTACCTTCCAACAAGACAATGACCCTAAGCACACAGCTAAAATAACGAAGGAGTGGCTTCACAACAACTCTGTGACTGCTCTTGAATGGCCCAGCCAGAGCCCTGACTTAAACCCAATTGAGCATCTCTGTAGAGACCTAAAAATGGCTGTCCACCAACGTTTACCATCCAACCTGACAGAACTGGAGAGGATCTGCAAGGAGGAATGGCAGAGGATCCCCAAATCCAGGTGTGAAAAACTTGTTGCATCTTTCCCAAGAAGACTCATGTCTGTATTAGCTCAAAAGGGTGCTTCTGCTAAATACTGAGCAAAGGGCCTGAATACTTAGGACCATGTGATATTTCAGTTTTTCTTTTTTAATAAATCTACAACAATTTCAAAAATTCTTTTTTTTGTCTGTCAATATGGGGTGCTATGTGTACATTAATGAAGGAAAAAATTAATTTAAATGATTTTAGCAAATGGCTGCAATATGACAAAGAGTGAATGATTGAAGGGGGTCTGAATACTTTCCGTACACACTGTATATATATATATATATATATATATATATATATATATATATATATATATATATATATATATATATATATATATATATACACACATTCAGACACATATATATACATATACATATTTACATATATATACACATATATATATATATCTACATACATACACATATATCTATCTATATATCTGTCTATCTATATCTATATCTATCTATATATATATATATACAGTAATCCCTCCTCCATCGCGGGGGTTGCGTTCCAGAGCCACCCGCGAAGTAGGAAAATCCGCGAAGTAGAAACCATATGTTTATATGGTTATTTTTAGAATGTCATGCTTGGGTCACAGATTTGCGCAGAAACACAGGAGGTTGTAGAGAGACAGGAACGTTATTCAAACACTGCAAACAAACATTTGTCTCTTTTTCAAAAGTTTAAACTGTGCTCCATGACAAGACAGAGATGACAGTTCTGTCTCACAATTAAAAGAATGCAAACATATCTTCCTTTTCAAAGGAGTGCAAAGCAAGCAGTCAAAAAAAAAATCAATAGGGCTTTTTGGCTTTTAAATATGCGAAGCACCGCCGGTACAAAGCTGTTGAAGGCGGCAGCTCACACCCCCTCTGTCAGGAGCAGAGAGAGAGTTAGAGAGAGATAGAGAGAGAGATAAAAAATCAATACGTGCCCTTTGAGCTTTTAAGTATGCGAAGCTCCGTGCAGCATGTCCTTTCAGGAAGCAGCTGCACACAGCCCCCCTGCTCACACCCCCCTAGTCAGCGCAAGAGAGAGAGAGAGAGAGAGAGAGAGAAAGTAAGCTGGGTAGCTTCTCAGCCATCTGCCAATATCGTCCCTTGTATGAAATCAACTGGGCAAACCAACTGAGGAAGCATGTACCAGAAATTAAAAGACCTATTGTCCGCAGAAACCCGCGAAGCAGCGAAAAATCCGCGATATATATTTAAATATGCTTACATATAAAATCCGCGATGGAGTGAAGCCGCGAAAGGCGAAGCGCGATATAGCGAGGGATCACTGTATAGCAAAATACCCGCGCTTCGCAGCGGAGAAGTAGTGTGTTAAAGAGGTTATGAAAAAGAAAAGGAAACACTTTAAAAATAACGTAACATGACTGTCAATGTAATTGTGTTGTCATTGTTATGAGTGTTGCTGTCATATATATATATATATGTATACACACACACACACACACATAAACATATATATACATATACATATATACATATATATACATATCTACATATACACATATCTACATATATACATATATATATATACATATACACATCGACATATATATACATATCTATACACATATCAACATATATATACACATACATATACACACATACATACATACACACACACACATATATACATATATATATATACACATACATATATATATACACACATACATACATACACACATATATATATACACAGACACATATATATACATATATATTTACATATCTACATATATATACATATCTACATATCTACATATATATACATATATACACATATCTACATATATATACATATATACACATATCTACATATATATACACATATATATACATATCTACATATATATACACACATATATACATATCTACATATATATATATATATATATATATATATATATATATATATATATATATATATATATATATATATATATATATATATATATATAGCTGATTATCCATTGGATTCGCTCACTGAGTGCAAGAGAAAAAAATAAAATGTAGTATGTATAAAATAAGTTTGTTAATTGCCAAATTTATTTTTCCACAAATAAAGAGCACTTACAATAACATAGAAATCAATATAAACAACATTAACATCATTATCATATGAGAATATGAAGTAATATATAAGAAGCACATTGCATATAAATATAAGTTATTAAACAGTAAAATCTTCTTCCATAATACGCTACCGTGGCTATTCGTTTGTCTGTCCAGGATTTTAAATCACCTGTAGCTAGCAAACCGTTTCACCTATTGACTTGAAATTTGCTACACATATACTACGTCACGTCTACTATTCGCTTTCGGGGTGATGATTTTATTACTCTTTTTATCTTTATTTTATTTTATTGTAGAACTCACAACTCAACTCACAGCTACGCGCACCAGTGCGGCCGTGGTGGATGCGTACGGGTGCCGTTTTCATTCCCTACCACCTTCGCTAATCATTCTTGAGGCAGATTGAAGACTTAAGTGCCAGCTTAACTGAAAAATTTAAGAAAACATACTAAGTTATCGCAACACAAAAACTAACTTATTCAGTTTTAACGGGAAAAGATGCAGACGAAAGAAGAGAAGCAGCGGGACGCTAGGGTGAAGAGCTGCTCATTAAGCAGCAAGCGCATCAACCTCTGAGCAAACGAATGGTAAACATACAGAGAAAGAGGATAAATAACATGAATGCTCATGTCAAGTGTATTCACTCCACGTTATCGTGCAGTGCGCTGTTACTGGTATTTTGATAAAAGAATTTGAACAACATATAAGAAGCGTATAAATTATTAAACAGTAAAACATTAACATTTAAGAAGTAAAGATACATTGAGTACTACTGCAGTGCTTTCGGGTATAGTACATTTTTTGTTTGCCCATTACATGCATAAATGTATACATTTTTTGGTGTACCTACCCGAGAACACGCGACATGACCCGGCAGTTAAAAGTTTCTCGCTCCAGCAATTTTAACTCTGTTACAAAGTCATCCAGAGTCTCGTTTATACCTCGTGTCTTCTCATTAAACTTGTATCTCGCGAATATGGTATTGCAGTGGGAGCGTTTCTATAAACTCAATTTAAACCGTGCTTTGAAGATGCATAGTACGCGACACTTGTTTCGCCGTAATTGTGGGCTCATCAGGCGTACACACTCAGTGCACTCCCTTACGGGAATCGAACCTCGGACGTCAGCGCTAGAGGCGAAGCCCCTAACGTTGTGCCACGGCGTGTGGTTCGTTCATTTGACAGCATGTAGATCGGGTTAATTACATTGCAGGCATTCGTAGTCTGATTCACAATCTGATTGTATGGGTGGTTACCTATGTGGAAGAAAGAATTGTTGACCCGTAAAATGGAAGGAGTCAGAGTCTCACACCAGAAGAAATGTTCATAGGCTTTTTTATTGTTGCATACCTAGACTGGAGTGTCAGTAGCATGCGCGCTGACAGGAAAGAGTTCAGCTCTTTTATATCATCTGCTTGTGTGCAAACTTTACAAGTTCGTATAAAGGCAGATTAATGCATGAGCCTTTTAGGGCTTAAAATAGACGGCAGTTACAGATGAGTTCATAGCTTAGCTTATTCGTAAAACAGGAAGAACAGTTTATAAAAATACATTTCTGGTAAAGGCAGCTTTCTGGTAAAGTCAGATTCTTTTGAACTGCTCACACAGGTCAGCATCAGTAATATATGTTAAAGGTCACATATACAGTTTCTGAAAACTGTCAAGTACACATTTTCTTATAATATAAAAAGGACAGTTATCTGTAAACTGAAAATTTCCATTCCACACTCGACCCTTTTGAGCAGAAAAAAGAATCGGGTAACTAAAGGGAAACATTCTCAGGATCATAGACGAGAGTGCGTTCTTCATGGAGGAGGAAAGCTTTTGCCATGGTGTTGGAAAAAAAACGGGAAACCAGATGCCTGACTAAAGGAACGATGCAGCACAAAGTGAATAGTAACAAAAGGAGACCTATCGCGAGGGAGATACAAACTGATTTAAAAAGATGGGCCCAGGGGCCGAACCATGACGCAAACCATTCATCTAGGGGAGTATCAATCCCAGAGTTCTGAGACAATTCTAGAGAAAGGGCAGTTAGGCCAGCCAGGGCACGCGTGATGGAGCCATCAGGAGCAGTATTGTTTGGGATATATGTGCAGCAGGTATCTCCGAACATAGCACAGACACCTCCTTTTTCGGCTAACAACATGTCCAAGGCTAGGCGATTTTGCCAGGTCATAAGTGAGGTTTTATCTAACTGCTCATGTATGCCTGCGATAGCTTCTTTAGTAAAATTTAGGAACCGCTGCTGATTATAGTATAAGTAATTTATCCAGTCCACATTTTTGTTTATTGTGATCAAGGGAAAAATTGACTCGAAACCGGCGGCAACCTGGTCACGGGCTTTGAATTTGCTAGGTACACCTCTGGGCACCCCAATGGAATCAATATATACACCAGGGCCATGTAATGAAAAATTGGCGAGGGATACGAGGGATCTACGGATCCTATGAGGATGGGGGGTAGGGGAGGGTTGTTGTCCATGTAAGGGAAGGAGACGGAAGGGCATAACTAGTTGGACAAGGGTGCAGGCACCGGTCCAGTCTGGTGGAAGGATATGTAGCAATTTGGACCTTCGGCACATCCACCAAACATCCGCACGTGCAGTGACTTGGGAGGTGAACCAGGTGATGGAAATATCGGCTGGCAGGGAGGAATTTGGGGTAGGGTCGATGGAAACATTATATGTGACTGAACAATAAGGAGGGGGAGGGGCACCCAGGGGAACGGCAGTTTTGTTAGAAGAGACGCGCAGAGAACAGGTATAAGCACCAAGGTAGGGTCTGAACATTGGGGAAGTCATGGGGGGGACTGGGGGAAAGAGGGTGTGTAAAGTATTGCACTTAGTATGTATAGGAGAGGGCGTAGTGAATAAATAAAGAAGGCAGGGAAAGCCAGTAGGGTCAGAAAGGTTTGTTAAGGGAAATGGGGTAGTGGCGAGATGGGGGCGAGCAGTGGCACAAGCATAGCAATCAGACTGGTTTACCTGTCGGGCTGAATAGAGGATCCATTGTAACCAGCGGTTTTGGTCACCGTACCCAGTTTCTATGGAAAAGGTGGAATAAAGGGTAGTGATGTTCAAATAAGAAATGTGGGTTATGGGTTTATCTGTGTTAGTGGTGGTTGGAGGTGGGGTGTTAGAGGTGGTAGAGGCAGAGATGTTGGGAGAAATGTTAAGGGGAGGGTCGGTAACTATCAGGTTAAATTTTCCTAGGGGGTCCTTTCCAGAGACGTAGGCTCCTAAAATGTACGTACCAGTGTCATGTGGGGAAGGGTCCTTAAGTGTGATAATGAGAGGATTACATTCTCCGGAGTCACAAGCAGAGTTAGTATATCCCTTAGTGATGGAAAAGCGATTTTTTAGATCATGGGTCATAGCCTTATGAGGTACTTAACCCCAATCATGGGGGCCTGTGTTAGAAAACACCAAACCCCAACGGCTACACCAATCTTCAGCATCTGTTGGACTTGAAACACAGACATACTTATCTGACCAAAACCAATCGGTTTGGCGACCGTCACCACAGTCCACAATATAGCAAAAGTCTACTCTCA
Organism: Erpetoichthys calabaricus; assembly: GCF_900747795.2. NCBI lineage: Eukaryota > Metazoa > Chordata > Cladistia > Polypteriformes > Polypteridae > Erpetoichthys > Erpetoichthys calabaricus. Next base: position 60,359,830 of record NC_041401.2, on the reverse strand, counting down.
CAGTAGTAGTGATGCCGGTGGTGAGTGAAATGTTCGGATATTTATCGTTGTTAGCCAGTTTGGCCTGATAAAGGAGCCTGTCACCTCCCGTCCGCCGTTGCCCCCCAGAAGGGACAATGAGGTACAGAGTAAGAATCATCTTCAGGTTCGCCATGGTTTACAATGAGACGCGTGGATCCAGGCAGGTAGTCCTTCAACCTTTACCGCGTGGGGAGTGGACAGCAGGACTTGGAATGGGCCTCTCCACCTTGGTTGATGCTAATGTTTCCTCCGAGTATCGCAGACCAGAATCCAGGTACCCAATGGAATAGGGGAATCTTTAACAGGCCGGTTGTCTCTCCAGGCCTGCTGCACTTGTTGATGAACCTCTTTTAGGGCGGTTCTAAGACCTGTAAGACTAGAAAGAAGATCATTGTCTACAGTATGCAAGTTCACATTTCCCACAACCATACCAATGGGCATGGGCCGACCGGTTAGAATTTCAAACGGCGAGAGTCCCAATTGTCGATGTGTCCGACCCCTTAATCCCATCAGAGCTAAGGGAAGGGCATCCGGCCAAGACAGATTAGTTTGTTTGCATATTTTGGCTAATTTTAATTTTAGGGTGCCGTTGCACCGTTCGACTATGCCTCCACTTTGTGGATGATATTTACAATAGTGGTGCACATTAACTTGGAGCCAGGTGGTCAATTCATTTATGACCGTATTAACGAAATGAGTCCCATTGTCAGTTTGTAATTTCTGTGGTATACCCCATCTTGGAATGATTTCTTTGACCAAAGCTTTTGCTACTGTTTTAGCATCGTTATGTTTTGAAGGGAAAGCCTCTACCCACCGTGAGAACACATCAACAATGACCAGACAGTATCGGTAGCCCCTTGATGGAGTTAACTCAATGAAATCCATTTGCAAATGTTCAAATGGCCCCATTGGGTTAGGGGTGACGGCGGGACTTACCTGAGTGCCTTTTCCTACATTGAATTTCTGACACAAGGCACATCGTTTACAAAACTGATCTGCAAAATTCGAGAACCCAGTTACCTCCCAGGTTTTTTCTATGTCCTGTATCATGGCGTCCCTTCCTGCATGATCCAGTCCATGAGCTATTTTAGCCATTCCTGGGAAAGAAGCTTTAGGGAGGAAAGGTTTGTTAGTTTGTTTGTGGGTCCAAACACCTTCTTGAAGAGACCCTGCTTTGCTCCATTGTCTTTTTTCTGCGTCAGTGGCGGCACTCTGCAAAGAAACAACCAAATTATCCATGTTCAGGTCCTGACTTTGCTGAAATATAGAAATCGGAGAGTTACTATGTGCGGTTTCTTTTGCATAATAGTCAGCCAATTCGTTCCCTTTACTGACAGGACCCTGTTTACCAGTGTGTGCCTGGCATTTTACAATAGCCAATTTTGAGGGTTTGGTTATGGCATCCAGCAATGCCTCAGTCAATGCCTGATGTTGTATTGGTTTGCCAGTACTGGTCTTAAAACCCCTCAATTTCCAGAGGGCCCCATGATCATGGCACACCCCAAAAGCATATCGGGAATCTGTGTAAATAGTAATTTCCTTGTCTTCGGACAATTGGCAGGCTCGGGTTAATGCTATGAGTTTGGCTGCTTGTGCACTTAAATTTGATGGGAGTCGCTTTGCTTCCAGTAGGCGGTCCCCTTGGACCACCGCATAACTGGTGGATGGAGCTCCATTTTCCAGTCTTAGCGAACAGCCGTCCACAAAAAGTGTTTCACCTGAATTTAGAGGTGTTTCCTGTAAGTCTGAGCATGGTTTACTTATACGAGTTATTTCTTCCTAGCAGTTGTGTGGTTCTCCGTCCTCACCAGTGGGGAGTAACGTGGCAGGATTGAGAGTCGAACATCTTTCTATAGTCACGTTAGACAAGGTACATAACACATTTTGATAATGTATTACCCTAGCAGCAGTTAAATGCGAAGTTTTGGCCTGTATTAATATGGAGTGTACAGCATGTGGTACTTTTACTATCAGTGGACTCATGAGTACTATGTCGGTGCTGGCTAAAACGGCTTCAGTCGTTGCAGCCACTGCTCTTAGACAAGGGGGTAGGGCAGTTGCTACCGGGTCTAACTTTTTTGAAAAATAGGCTACTGGCCTTTGTTTATCCCCATGTAATTGTGTTAGGACTGCATTCATATATCCCCCTTTTTCGTCCACAAACAGAGTGAATGGACGAGAATAATCAGGCAAGCCAAGAGCAGGGGCAGCAAGAAGAGACGCTTTTAAATCAATGAAGGAGCATTCAGCATCCGGAGTCCAGGTTACCCGGCCTGTCAAAGGCAGGTCAGGGGTATTGGCCAGTGTCTGGAGTGGCTGGGCCCTCTCTGAGAAATTTAAAATCCATTGTCGACAATACCCAAGAATGCCTAGGACAGACATGACTTGTTGTTTTGTGACGGGCCTAGGAAGATTTTGAATAGTGGTCACACGATCGGAGGAAAGAGCTCTTGTACCGTTAGTAATGGTGTGGCCTAAATATTTCACGGTTGTGCAAACCAATTGCAACTTAGCTTTAGAAACTTTATGTCCATTTTCTGCTAAAAACAAAAGTAATGCTCGTGTGTCTTGTTCACAGGAGACCTGTGTGTCGCTACATAACATAATGTCATCTACATATTGAATGAGTGTGCTGCCTCCTTCTGGCCAGAAACCCTCTAAATTTTTGTGCAAGTGCTTGTCCATACACACAGGGTGACTCAGTGTACCCTTGAGGCATGACAGTCCATGTCCACCGGCGGTTCTGAAAAGTGAAAGCAAACCAAAATTGAGAGTCGGGATGGACAGGAACAGAAAAGAAAGCATTGGCCAAGTCAATTACAGAGAAATATCGGGCAGAAGGGGGAATAGTGGAGAGAATGGTAGAGGGATTTGGAACAATGGGAGCCCGAGGAAAAATAGCAGCATTGACTTGACGCAGATCTTGGACGAAACGCCATGAACCGTCAGCCTTTTTTACAGGAAGAATAGGAGAATTCACAGGTGAGTAAGAAATAGGAATAATAGCACCCCGTTTTACGAGGTCAGCATGAACAGCAGAAATACCAGCTTCCGCCTCAGGAGAGAGCGGATATTGAGCGCGATGCGGGCGGAAGGAGGATTTTGGGTGGATCACCAGAGGCTCGCACTGGGCGATACGACCATAATCATTTTTTCCCTGAGCCCAAAGAGAATCCGGAATGTCAGACAACCACGGGAAAGGAGGGATACCAACATATAACAGGGAGTGGGCAGGAGGGGGAGGAGTGCAGAATGAGCGGTTGACATAAACAGTGGTGTAGAGGAGTACTTTCAAGATACGATGGTCAGGTGTATCGTAGACATCAGGCTTTACTGGGAGCCAATCAGTGCGTTGGAGACACTGTTGCACCCATGGACCTATGGAAACCCAAGTAACCTCGCATGATTTTGCTAAAGAAATGTGAGGGACAGATCCACCTAAATAGTAGGGTTGTTGGGTGTGATCAAGTTGGACAGCCGCTGCGGCCATGGTGGAGGAAATAAACAGACATGGAACAAATAGGGATTCCTGGGAAGTAGCAGATCGTAGGAAGGATTCGACCCAGGGAATATCAACCTCAGAGGGAAAATACTGGGCTGTACAGTGAGCAATCTCGGGGACTTGGAGTAGGGGAAACACACAGGAGGGGAAGGAATGTACAGCCATGAGGAGCATGGAAGTGGGGGTGGGAAGAAGGGTCCAAGCTGCGAAGGAGGGGCGAGGACGGGTGGCCTGATAAAATAACTTTGGGGAAGAGCAGTGAAAACCATGTTCAGTCACAGACATGGAAAGAGATAATTTAGACATGAGGTCACGGCCTAGAAGGTTAACAGAACATAAGGGATTGAGGAGGAAACGGTGAGAAATGGAAGGGCCAGACAGATTAGATTGGACATGTAACGGGACAGAGACCTTAAGAACATGGGGTTGGCCTGAGGCGGTGAGGATGGTGGTTGTATCGTTCGAGGCAGGGACCTTTACTGTAGAAAGAGTTGAACGTGTGGCACCAGTGTCCACTAGAAACATAGTCTCTTGTTGATTAATATGCAGGGGAAGAAAAGGATCAGTCTCAGAGTCTGGAGTCAAAAGAGGAGAAAGTAAAGCAGAACAGTAGGTCCCTGTGGATTCCTATGGCCATCCTTGATTCTCTGGAAAACCAGGAGTATAGTCCTCAGAAGGGAACATGGGGTTGAAAGTGGGGTGACCCAGTTGTAGGCGAGGGTTTCCTTTATTCGGACAGTCTCGTCTGAAATGTCCAGGTTCACCACAATTGTAACAACAGTAGGGACTAGAGGAGGATTGGTATGGGCCTGAGGCTTGGGCAAATCCTCGGCCTCTTCCTCGTCCTCTTGTTCTTGGACCAAACCCACGGCGATTTGGAGGACCTCCTCGTCCCCCAGTGTAATAATTCATTTGAGCTGCCAACAATTTAGCAGCAGTTTGGTCTTGTTTTTGCGATGTCTGGCGCTCTGCATGTTCCGCATGACGCTTCACCTCCTCAAATGCAGCACTTTCCCATCCAATACAGGAAGTGCGTACTTTACTTTGTATGTCAGATCTCAGTCCTGAAACAAAAGGAGGCACGGCTGCACGTTGTCGGTCGTCCACATTCTCCAAACCAGAGTGATTTGCCATCAAGTCTTGTACTCTATGTGCCCATTCATCTACTGTTTCATCTTTCTTTTGTTTTGCGGCAGAAATAAGTGACCAATCTGTGCCCTTTTTATATTTTCCTGCAATATTCTGTTTCAAAGTTTCCCATTGTTCCTGGAATGCGACGTTTCCATCCACCCCGTCCCCTCGATGTAGAGCAGTATTCCAAGCCCAAGGTTGCCCGTTTTGGGTACCTCGATTTACAGTGGCCCAAGTAGTGCCTAGCTTTCGTCTTAACACCTGCGTCCATTCCGCAGCGTTGGGCTTATACATACTATCCAACTGTTCCAATTGTTCCACAAATTTCAGTCCACCCACCGCCTTAGGGTCCGGCAGTTCAGCAACAACATCTTTCAATTCCTGAATGTCCCAGTTTCGATGAATCATAACAGTGGTGGGGTTTTGGGCATTCACTGCTTGGGCAGGGTTGTAGCGGGGATTGGGGACCTCTATTAGTGGACAGGAGGTGGTGGGATCTGAGGATCTCTGGGAACTCGGAGGGACGGAAGAAACAGAGAAAACTGGGCCTTGGATTAGTTGTGCTCTGGTTCTGCGACCAACAGGGGTTTGACCAGAACTCGTATGAGTGGACCCTGAGTCTATAGGGACATCAGTATCATCTTCTGACGAGTCACTTGACACCTGAGGGGCACTCGGGATTACTGGAGGGGCAGGGGGAGGTGGTGGTGGTTGGTAGGGTGGTGGAGGAGGACATATTACGGGATACATCGGGTCTTTATTGGGATCATTTTTCTTTTTGTACCTGGCTGTTGACGTTCCTGATTCAGGGGTTCGGGCTTTCTGTAACGCAATTAATAACTCTTCTTTCTCTTTTTTATTCTTATCTTCACTAACCCTCAATAATTTATTTTGTTTCTGGACAGTCTCCAGATTTCGATCTTTAATGACCAATTCCCACCTGTCAAACATGTCCATCCGATATGGACCTCCATTACAACATCCCTGTGTATTTCTACACAGAATCTTCCTTATCTCTTGTATCTCATTTACTTCACCTGTTCCCTCTAGTGGCCAACGGCCCCCACTTTGTTTATTCCACTTTTTACATGCTTACTTAAAATCTAAACCTGTACTTTACTCGACTAATTTTCTCGGCGACCCCTTTTTCGGTGTCTGTTGATTCTCCAAAAATAATCCTTCCAATGTCATCCCCTTCCCCCTTTCCCCGGATTGTTCATTATTTTTTATTTTTTCTTTACTACTGACAGAACCCAATTTCCTTCAATGTAATATCTACTCTTTTCCAGTGTACACTTTATTCTTCTTTTTCCTCTTTAAGAGTCTATATTTCCTGTGTTAAACTATTGTCCCAGCCTTAACCTTATCGCCATATAATAGAACACGGGTTCTTTTCCTGGTGTGCCACGCACCTTAATGTCCCGTCAACTATTCCCTTAATTTTTATTCCGATAAGGATATCTAATCTTTCTTTCTGTTCAGTTTAACACTTATTTATATGAGTAGATTTTTCCAGGTCCGTCAGTTAGTTTCTATTTAATTTTCAATATCACCCATACCACGAAAACTCCCAAAATACCCAACGGTTCCCCCGGGGGTACTTACCCCAGTCTAGATATTTAGGACTGGTGTAGTAAAAAGGAGACCTGTACTCTGGGACGTCCAAAGGAGACCGGAGACTCCTTTCACAGAAGTCGACCAGCGCAGGGCAGTCCTAAGGTTTGCCGGAACTGATTTTTCCTGCTGTCGGAGCTCAAAGACAGTCTGCCGTCTGGGTCAGATCACCGGACCGAATTCCGCTGAAGGAGTCAAACGATCGTCTTTGGTCCCATCTGGGGTGCCAGAAAACTGTGGAAGAAAGAATTGTTGACCCGTAAAATGGAAGGAGTCAGAGTCTCACACCAGAAGAAATGTTCATAACCTTGTTTATTGTTGCATACCTAGACTGGAGTGTCAGTAGCATGCGCGCTGACAGGAAAGAGTTCAGCTCTTTTATATCAGCTGCTTGTGTGCAAACTTTACAAGTTCGTATAAAGGCAGATTAATGCATGAGCCTTTTAGGGCTTAAAATAGACGGCAGTTACAGATGAGTTCATAGCTTAGCTTATTCGTAAAACAGGAAGAACAGTTTATAAAAATACATTTCTGGTAAAGGCAGCTTTCTGGTAAAGTCAGATTCTTTTGAACTGCTCACACAGGTCAGCATCAGTAATATATGTTAAAGGTCACATATACAGTTTCTGAAAACTGTCAAGTACACATTTTCTTATAATATAAAAAGGACAGTTATCTGTAAACTGAAAATTTCCATTCCACACCTACCAGGTAACACTTGTGGTTGGTCAGCAAGTCAGCTAACTTCTGCCACGGTGCCCTCTTTCAGTTGCGAGAAGCAGCTCATAGAATGGTTGAAATAGTTTAATATATATAGCAAAATCCCCGCGCTTCGCAGGGGCGAATATGGTATTGCAAACGGCAGCGGGAGCGTTTCTATAAACTTAATTTAAAGTTACGGTTTATACCGTGCTTTGTTTCATATTCTTTTCCTATCTTATCAATTGTGTAATGTGATTTTTGAACAGGTTTGATTCATCGAAGTGATCACTCCTGCTGCGTTCAGTCACTTCACGTGAGCCGCTCTCTTGTGTGATGTTGCGATGTCCACGGGTTTATTTAATGTTAGCTAAGACCCGGCAGTTAAAAGTTTCTCGCTACAGCAATTTTAACTCTGTTACAAAGTGATCCAAACTCTCGTTTATACCTCGTGTCTTCTCATTAAACTTGTATCTCGCGAATATGGCATTGCAAACGGCAGCGGGAGCGTTTCTATAAAGTTTAAGGTTATGGTTTACACCGTGCTTTTTTATACCTCGTGTCTTATGAAGATGCGTCACTCACTCGCTTTCTTATTGTTTCGCTGCCTTGTCAATTGTGTAATGAATGTTTTCTTCAGCGCTCTTTGGGGCTCCTCCTTCTTTTCTACATACTGAGTTCACAGTCAGTTCACGTGATTACGTGGGAGGCGTGAAGACGCGACACGCAACTCCGTCTCCTACGGCCATCTTGCTGCCTTCCATTACAGTATATAGACAAAAAAGAGGTTCCAGTTATGACCATTACGCGTTGAATTTCGAAATGAAACCTGCCTAACTTTTGTAAGTAAGCTGTAAGGAATGAGCCTGCCAAATTTCAGCCTTCCACCTACATGGGAAGTTGGAGAATTAGTGATGAGTGAGTCAGTCAGTCAGTCAGTGAGGGCTTTGCCTTTTATTAGTATAGATATATATATATAGAGAGAGAATATTGTGAACATTATTGTGTTTATTGTGGCTGTGGTGCTTGGAGGTATTGAAAAAGAAGAAAAAGAATTTAAAAATCTTCTTAGTGCTTTTACCCTGTGTCCTGCTTGTCTGTCTGTTGGGTTTAAGTGTCCACAACACCAAAAAATGTTCTGATGCAACCATCTTTATCTTTAGGAGTAGCATGATTAATTGAATGCAGCCTACCTGGTGCAATCAAGGTGTTGTACGTGAGTTCAGCTTAAATCAGAGCATTTCTGGGAAGGCCTACAGTTTGCTAGTATACCTTTTGAAAATCAACATGAGTAAATTTGCGATAAAGTATCAGTCAGGAGAGTATACTAACATTTATACCACATTAAATATTCCACAAAGCTCCATCCATCCATCCATCCATCCATCCATCCATCCATCCATCCATCCATCCATCCATCCATCCATCCATCCATCCATCCTCTTCCGCTTATCCGAGGTCGGGTCGCGGGGGCAGCAGCTTGAGCAGAGATGCCCAGACTTCCCTCTCCCCAGCCACTTCTTCTAGCTCTTCTGGGAGAATCCCAAGGCATTCCCAGGCCAGCCGAGAGACATACTGTAGTCCCTCCAGTGTGTCCTGGGTCTCACCAGGGAGGCATCCTGGAGGCATCCTGATCAGATGCCCGAGCCACCTCATCTGACTCCTCTTGATGCGGAGGAGCAGCGGCTTTACTCTGAGCCCCTCCTGGATGACTGAGCTTCTCACCCTATCTTTAAGGGAAAGCCCAGACACCCTACGGAGGAAACTCATTTCAGCCGCTTGTATTCGCAATCTCGTTCTTTCGATCCACAAAGCTCAAAAAAATATATTATGAATAAATTAGAATATTAGACACACCTGTATAGAACAGAATGTCCAAACTTAGCATCTGAGTGACTGAAGCCCCAAGGTCCCCCCAAGTCATTCAAAAGGAAATAGAATTTTCAGTGGTTAGATAGGTGAAACTAGAAAATGAAAGTTACCTAAGAGCACAACAAATCTATGCTTCAGGAAAAAAAAACAGGGATAAAATGATTTTTTATGAAAAAATATTTAGTCTTTGCTATGTCTGTATAATACCCTGAGGAACTTTTGAACCTGTTATATTCTAAAACCCTTAAAATTGAATTAATCGATTAGAAACATAAAGGGTAACAATGGGAATGATAAACCAACATAAAGAAAGAAAGAAAGAAAGAAAGAAAGAAAGAAAGAAAGAAAGAAAGAAAGAAAGAAAGAAAGAAAGAAAGAAAGAAAGAAAGAAAGAAAGAAAGAAAGAAAGAAAGAATAGGATGGACATGATGATGAATGGCCTCTACTTGACACAGATGTTCTAATGTATTTTTAACGTGGGGCACTATCTAGGGTTTCGGTTGCTTGGCTTCAAGCCCCCCATCTGCAGCAGATTTTTAAAAAAGTGCTCTGAGCCTGTATTTCGTGAGGAGTGTTGTATCAAAATTTTAATTTCAATTTTTAATTGAAAAAGGAGACCCCATTTTTGAATCTCTGTATAATGAGGTCTTGGCATGTTTTATTACTTCTCCTGTTTCTTATACATTTGACCCTTCAGCTTTTTACTTTTTATTTAGTTTGACTTTTTATGGCTTACTGTTTACCTTTATATGAACTCTTCCATGATAATTTCACTCCAAGTCCACCAATCGTACAATTATCTGTGGCTTTTATCAGACTAGTATTTATCTTGTTATGTAATTTATGGATAGGCAGTGGTTGAGAAAGTCATCAAGAAGACTATTGCAAATCTAAGAAAAGATGTAGAGTTCAGAGAATGACAGAAATTATGCCTTTTTCAAAATGGTATTTCACAAAAGTGTGGTTCATTGAGGAAAGGCAAAACAAAGGCTATTGGAGCATGAACCACAAATCAAACTTTATTTACAATATTTTAGAAATCATGCTGTACACAGTCTGTTAAAAGTATCAGCATACTGTACATAACTGCCCTAGGACTTCTACACCAGTAAACTCACCTCTTTTATGGTAGGTGCTATGTATATGAGTTGCTCACAGGAAGTGGCACCTTATTTTGAGACCTAAATCTGAGACTGACAGAGCTCTCTTGTACTAACTAAGCCTCAAATCAAAGCAATTACGGTTTATTTTTGTTCAGTTATTTTCTTTTCATTTCAGAATTAAACGAGGTGTACCTGGTGGAATTCCAGCTCATAAACCCTTGTCTGAGCAGTTACTTATGTCCTGGATGCTCAAAGGCCTATAAAGAAAAAATACATGAAAAAGGTGCATCCTCTATGCAAGCAGGGTCCAGAGTGACTTCCAGCTTCTGGTGGGTGATGGGTTTATATAAGACAAGAACTGGAAAGGGAAGAGCTTGGGATGTTGGAGTTGAATTGACCTCATATGTCTTACAAGAGCTTCTTCTATATTTTAAATAAGGAAACAGACATGAGAACAAACCAAATAGTAATAAAAGTACTTTACAAAATATACAAATTGCACTGGTTGACTTAAGGTCTATATTGCACATTGGGAGAATGATATGGAGCAGTTTTATTCTGAGTTCAGGGCCATGATTGCTTTTGGATAAAAGCTGCTTTTAAGGTGGTTTGTCCTGGTTTTAATTGCTCTGTATCTCTTGCCCGATGGCAAAAGCTGGTAGAGGCAATAACCGGGATGTGATGAGTCCTGTGAAATGTCTATTGCTTTTTTGTGGCATCAGGAGGTGTAGATTTGTTCCAGAGTGGGGAGGTACAACCAATTGTTCTCTCCGCTGTCCTGATGACCCTGTGGAGACGCTTTCCTTTCTGAGGAAGTGCAGCTGCCGTACCACACACACAGTCTGTACATAAGCACACTCTCAATGGAACAGTGATAAAAAGCAAGGAGCAGATTTTTGGGGAGATGGTTCTTTCTGAGGATTCTCAGAAAATACAGTCTCTGCTGCGCCTTCTTCAGCAGCTCCTTGGTGTTGGCGCTCCAGGTCAGGTCATCCTCCAGCTCAATGTCCAGAAACCTGAACACCGGGACCCTTTTCACACAGGTCCCGCCAATGATGAGTGGTTGGGTGTCAGTTTTGTTTTCTCTAAAGTCAATAACAAGCTCCTTCGTTTTGTAGTGCTGCTGAGCAGGTTATTGACTCTGCACCACTCTGACAGCTGCTCCACCACATCCCTGTATGCCAGCTCACCCTCCTTGCCCGAGAGTCCGACCACCGTCATGTCATCCACGTACTTTATGATCTTGTTGCTATGGTGAGTGGGGACACAGTCATATGTATAGAGGGTATAGAGGAGCGGGCTGAGCACACAACCCTGCGGCGTCCCAGTGTTGAGGCTGAGAGCAGTGGATGTTGGAGACCCAGCCTGATCCTCTGGGATTGACAAGACAGGAAGTCCAGTATCCAACTGCAGGTGAGTGATGGAAGTCCCAGATATGCCAGTTTGGACACCAGTCGTTATGGGAGGATGGTGTTAAACGTCGAGCTGAAGTCTACAAAGAGCAGTCTGGCGTAACTCCCCTGCTGCTCCAGGTGGGTCAGGGCAGCATGAAGAGCTGTGGCCACAGTGTCCTCCGTGGATCTCTTTGCTTTGTAAGCAAATTGAAATGGGTCCAGGTCTGCTGGCAGGCAGGCGATGATATGACTCCGCACCAGTTTCTCAAAGCACTTCATGATGACAGATGTGAGTGCCACTGGGCGGAAACCATTCAGACTGTTCGTGATGGATTTTTTTGGCAGTGGAACAATGATGAAGGACTTGAGGCAGGATGGGACAGTGGCCTGGGACAGGGACTGGTTGAAAATCCTAGTGAAGATTCCAGCCAGTTGATCTGCACAGTCTTTCAGCACCCATTCAGCCACACCGTCGGGTCCTGGAGCCTTCCTCGGGTTCACCTTCCTCATCACCCGCCTCACCTCACTCTCTTCCACTGTGAGTATGTTGCTGTTGTGAACAGGTGGCTGTGATGGAGCTGCTGTTGGTGTCGCCTCAAAGCGGGCAAAGAAGATGTTCAGCTCCTCTGCCAGCAAAGCATCTCCCTCAGCGGCTGAGGAGTTGCTAGATTTGTAGCTGGTGATGTGCTGGACACCCTGCCACACCTGCCTGGTGTTGTTGCTCCTCAGATGGTCCTCTATCCTCCTTCTGTACACTGCCTTGGCCTCTCGGATGCCTCTCTTCAGGTTCAAAATGGGCTACACTGTAAAGAGCCCCATCCCCAGACCTGAAAGCAGTATTCCTGGCTTTCACCAGGACTCTGGACCTCCCTCGTCATCCAGGGCTTCGTGTTGGGATAAATCCTTATGCGGCTGTCCCTGATGACGTTCTCCGTGCAGAACCTGATGTAATCCAGGACTGCCGTAGTGTGGTTCTACAAGTCTTGGTGATCGAAAACCTCCCAGTCGGTTCTCTGGAAGCAGTCCTGCAACTGTTGGGAGGCCTCCTTGGGCCATATGGTAACAATCCTGGTCATAGTGGGAGCTTGTTTCCTGAGAGGGGTATATGCAGGGATCAGAAGCAGGGACGTGTGATCAGACCGGCCAAGGTGTACTAGGGGTTTAGCCCTATAGGCCTGTTTGACGTTTGTGTACAGCTTGTCCAGTGTTTTTACTTCCCTGGTTGCACACTTTATGTGTTGATGGAATTTGGGGAGAACTGTTTTCAGATCTGCATGATTAAAGTCCCCAGAAATGAAGTGAACAGCCTCAGGATACTTGCTCTGTTTGGTGTCATGCAAAAGCCCCAGAGCCAAGCTAGCATTAGCATCTGGTGCTATATACACAGCAGTTAGCAGTATGGCGTTGAATTCACGGGGGAGATATATGGGTCTGCATTTAATTGTCATAAACTCCACGTCTGGAGAGCAGTGTCTGGTGACTATGGTGGAATTTGTGCACCTGCTATTGTTCACATAAATGCACAGCCCCCCTCTTCTTTTCTTACGGGACCTCTCTGTCCTGTCTTGCCGTTGTACTGTGTAGCCTGCTATCTCGATAGCTGTGTCCGGTATGAGTGGATTCAGCCACGTCTCTGTGATCAGCAGGATGCAGCAGTCCCTGATGATGTTTTCTGTTGCAATCCGCAGTTTCCACTCGTCCAGTTTGTTCGCCAGAGACCTCACATTTGAGGAGAAAATGCTTGGAAGCTGTGGTTTATGTGGCTACTTCCTTAGCCTCGCTAGCACACCACCTCGACACCCCCTCTTTTGTTCCTGTTCTTTGCACCGCAGCCGCCGGTTCCTCGAAGCTGGGATTGTAATCCACAGAGAGCCCGTTGTCCGTACGATGCCGTCCAGAATGTTGTCGGAGAAACTCAGATGTCGAGCAACTCTCGCTCCGTAAGCCGATAGATAAAATATCCTGCCGGCTATACGTGTATTTATCCATGCAGGGTGAAAAAACCAAACTCTGAGTCAGAGAGCACACAGCCGCAGTGACTAAGCGTGCTGTCATTGTTTCGTATTTATATATCAAAGTCAAAGTGAACTTTATTGTCATCTCAACCATATACAAGTATACAGATAGACACAATTGCGAAGCTCAGGGTCCACAGTGTAACAACATGAAGTGCAAATAATAAATTAAAAATAGAATTAAAATTTAAATTTAAAATTAAAACACAAACAAGATAAGACATTGTGCAAAGACAAGACAAAGAAGTAGCAGCAATACTGATGTGTAGTTAACAATATGAACATTGATACAATGTATGGTATTTGCAATCTAGATACATAAATATAGTCAATAGAAATGTAATATAATAAATAAATAATAAATAATCGATATACTGTAGATAATAGAAAAATTATCAGTGTATGATAATAGTTGTTTAAGACATGTGTAAACAATGATAGGTCAGAATGTTTCACAGCAGAAGGATATCAAGAGTGTCAAAATACTTAAAGGTCAGTATGAGACTTTTCAGTTCTTTTCTACATGCACACTAGTCTTTGCAGGAAAGTGGCTTACATGTATAAAATTTCTGTTTTTAGAGGTGGTTGAGGCCATGTGGAAGATCCCAAGTGGCAACATGGTGTTAAGGAGTCTGACAGCTTGGAGGTAAAAACTATCCTGCAGCCTGACAGAGTCTGTGTACTCCTCCAGATTGATGGAGCCACAACCCATAACAGCCTCCCTGAAAATGTCCCAGTCTGTCACTTTGAAGCAGTCTTGGAGAGCTGAAACAGCACCAAACTGCCACACTCTGATGTTCTTGCGGGCTGGTTTAGTGCGCTTCAGCAGGGACTTGTATGCAGGAACCATAAACATGTTGATATGGTCTGAGTAGCCGAGGTAGGGACTTGTAGGTGTCAGGAGTGCTCGTGTAAACATTGTCGAGACAGCTTTCCCCTCTAGTAGCAAAGTTCACATTCTGGAAGAATTTTGGGAGAACTGACTTCAAGTTGGCATGATTGAAGTCTCCAGCAATAATGAAAAATGCTTCGTGGTGTGTCGTTTGCAGTTTGCTGATGATCTCATAGAGTTCCGCTAGCGCCTGGTTAGCATTTGCGCTAGGCGGAAGGTAGACGGCAACCACCAGCACGCAACTGTATTCCCTCGGCAGGTACAAAGGCCGGCACCTTAAAACCTCTATCAGTGGGGAACAGTGTCGCTCGACTGAGGCAGCGTTTCTACACCACTCTCTGTTCACATAAACACACAGTCCCCACCCGCGGGTCTTACCAGACAAAGATGCGTCTCTGTTCACTCGGAAGATGGTCAGTCCGTCTAGCTGGATGGCCGAGTCTGCAATGTTTTCCTGGAGCCATGTCTCAGTGAAAATAAAGATGCAACAGTCTCTCATTTCCCACTGATTGGCCCGCTACAGCTTTATGTAATCCAGCTTGTTGTCTAGCGATCGGACGTAAACGAGCAGAATGGACGGTATCGCAGGTCTGGTGGAGTTAGTTTGTAGCCTTGTGTTAACACTGCCTCGTTTCCCTCATTTCTGCTTCCGATCGCTGCGCTTGCGTTTCCTCCAGCTCAGCTTTTCAGGCTGCCGAAGTAAGTAAAGGCTGCGGAGCATCTCTGTCACTTCGCTGGATATTTCGGAGCAGTTTCTTCAGAAATCAAGCAGGATTTGCCACTCGTAAATGTATGTCTGTGTACCACTATCACTTAAATCTACTTCTTTTCTTATACTAGTTGACAAAGATGAATAAAGGTTAACACTAAACACCGCAGACTTGGGAGCTCTGTAAGCCGCTGCTTGCATGGGCGCTGCCATCTTTTACTATATATATATCAAACATTTCATTCCAGGTTTCGAGGTTATAAAAGCCAGACATAAATTCTAAATCCAATGGACAAGAACATAAATAAACATCAAGTAAGCCTCATACTGTACATTGCACACTGTATGTCTAGAGAACCCCAAGAGGATACTGTGTAAGTATTGTTGCCAAGCAACGCAGAGAGATGGGTTGGATTAGAATCATGCAGCATGGGGACCTCGAAATCTTTGACAAATCAATTACTTTACCCTAATTATGCTTGGTTGACCACATTACACAGGATGAAGAGATGAATTCAGCTGGGAAGATGTGGGATATCCATGAAGTGTATCCATAAAAATAGCAAAACATAAAAATACTAGACAAAGAGCCCGTTTCGACAACGTAAGATGAAACGGGCACGAGTGGAATAGTAAGTAACAAGGGGGCTCCGCCCCCTGCTCACTTCGCTCGCCTACCCCCGGCGTTGGGTATCCTGAAATACAATGTTTGTATATCCGTCAGTCGAGCTCGTTCGTTTTGAACCCGTGCCTGCTTTGCTTCCGCAGTTTCAGACGCGCGTTTACCTCACTCCGCAGTGGTGCCACTCACAATATGGCAGTGACACCTGTGCCTTCACTCCGCAGTTGTGCCACTCACAATTGGTGGTGTAGCCTGCGCCATCCGTACTTTATGGACCCGTGGGGCCTCCGTAGCCTCTTCCATTTGAATCTGGGCTGCAGCGCAGAGTCCTCTTATTTGTGTGGCTGTGTCGGTAGTCATTAGCCATGGGCGCGTTATTGCTTCATTACTCATTCACGTCAGTTGAGCTCTTTCGTTTTTGGGCCGTGACTCCTTCGTGCGCGTTGGATAAGACTTCGCGTGTGGTTTATGAGACGCGCGCTGCACGCGCCTGCGCAGTACGTCTCATGGTCCCATCGCCGTGTCCCTGCGTCCATGCCATCCAGTTTACCATTCTCGGTTAGTAATATGGATAAGTATAAGCACCCCAAACCTGATATAGGTGTATTGAATGAATGCGTAATTAGGCCTGGAGCTGTAGTCGAAATCGCCTTTCAGGCCTCTAGAGCTTTAATCAAAGTCGCCTTTCTCTTTGCATTTTCGCGGCCGTAAATCCACCGCCTGCCGCGATGATGGTCAAAGTCGCCTTTCTCTTTGAATTTTTGCGGCCGTAAATCCGCCGCCTATGTGATTTTGGTCGAAGTCGTCTTTCTTTTTGAATTTTCGCGGCCGTAAATCCGCCGCCTGCCGTGATGTCAGTCTCGTAAGGTTTTTCGGGCAGCTGTGCAGAAGGCGACTGCACATTCGGCTTCGGACATGCGCAAAAGGCGACTGCGCATTCGGCTTCAGACAGACCCTGCCACGATGTTGGTCGAAGTCGCCTTTCTCTTTGAATTTTCGCGGCCGTAAATCCACCGCCTGCTGCGATGTTGGTCGAAGTCACCTTTCTCTTTGAATTTTTGCGGCTGTAAATCCGCCGCCTGCTGCGATGTCAGTCTCGTAAGGTTTTTCGGGCAGCTGTGCAGAAGGCGAGTGCGCATTCGGCTTTGGACGGACGTGAATGAGTGAGTGAGTGAGTGAGTGAGTGAGTGAGTGAGTGAGTGAGTGAGTGAGTGAGTGAGTGAGTGAGTGAGGAGACTGGCAAATTATATATAAGATAGGTGAAGAGAATATTTACAGAAAAGTGTTTGTAATGAAGAGGCACATCTGAAGTAGGCAACTGTAGAATAGTACAGTAAGGTGGGCAGAATTTCAGTAAAGTTATATAAAGCATTTGAAGAATAAACAAAATGCAAAAGATATTATTTAAAAGTCCATGATCCAAAGGCCCTCTGTGGCACTGCCATTGTTCCCGGTGGTACAGTGGAGACTTAGGACAGGGTTGGAAGGGGTAGTTGTTGGGCATTGTTCTTGTTTGTTATTAGTTGCCACTACATATTGATTAATTTTTATTATAATTATCCATCCATCCATTATCCAACCCACTATATCCTAACTACAGGGTTACGGGGGTCTGCTGGAGCCAATCCCAGCCAACACAGGGCACAAGGCAGGAAATACACCCCGGGCAGGGCACCAGCCCACCGCAGGGCACACACCAAGCACACACTAGGGACAATTTAGGCACCTAACCTGCATGTCTTTGGACTGTGGGAGGAAACCAGAGTACCCGGAGGAAACCCATGCAGACACGGGGAGAACATGCAAACTCCACACAGGGAGGACCCGTGAAGCAAACCCAGGTCTCCTAACTGCGAAGGCAGCAGCGCTACCCACTGCACCACCATGACGCCCCTATTATAATTATTGTGTGGTGAATATTAATATATATTTATATATATAAAAAAACCAAATTTGTTAAATGAAACCACATTAATCATTTAATGGCTTTAGCAATTGCTAAAATGGCCAGTATTAGAGCACAACTAATGGAGTATGTGTGCTTTTTATTCTCCAGTAAATCTGTTTACGTGAGTACTGCATGGTTAGTTATGTTATACTGATGGCTTGGGTAAATGGAATTGCTTTTTAGATGAAAGGCATGAAGCACTTGTTCATACAAGGTGGTATGAGATCTGGAACAAATTGCCATGTCATATAATTGAAGTGGAAACTTTGATAACTTTTGAAAAATACCTGAATGAGATATTAGGATAATTTAGTTATTAGCTAAAAATTCATGACTGATCAATTCTTGTTTTTTAGCTGTCCTACATTATTTTATTTAAAATAAATACTTTTAATCACAGGTGTTGTGTAAAGGCTCTTTATGATAGCTCTCATTATTTCTAGCACTATATAAAATAAAGATTAAAAGACTGATTTTTGCATTAGGAGGACAGGTGGTAACCTTCCACACTGCCAGGCTAAATTTCCCTGTTCTCATATTTTTCTTTTTGGGAGCTGCTGCACATCAATTGAGTGGCAATTTTCACATCCGAAACTGAAAGGCATCAATTAATCCCTTATGAACGAGATTAAGAAGATCGGGCCTCTCGAGGAACATGATTACTGTCAAGGTCATATGTATGTTATAAATTATGCATGGTTCACTCAAGTTTCATAAATGTTAAAGGTGCACCTGGAACGGTGCATTATCATACATTACAATGATAAAATCCATTCCTCCAATAGAGGGAGGAATTAGACTAATAACACTCTGCTGTCCTTGTCAATGACTTTGTTTAATGGGTTTTTCAATAGAAACTGACCTGTAAAATCACTGAGCAAAAAAAAAAAGATAATATTAAAAAGAGAGACTAAAAATGAATGGCTTTGTGTATCTGAACTGCACTGCACTAGTGAAGCCTTAGGTTTGTCTTTTTAAGCATCTACGAAAAATAGAAGCCATTTGGAGATTTGTCAGCTTTTTCCAAGGCTGTCAATGTCACAGGGTAGAGTGAAACAGAGAGAGGGAGAGAAGGAAAGGGAGGAAACAGGAAGAATATGACCTGGAAGTGGCAGGGGAAGAGCTCGGAAAAGACTGGAGATGGAGAGCACTGGGTAACCGTGAGAGGAAAAGAGGAGATTGATGGGGAGTGTGATGCTCATGTTAATACTTGTTGCAAACAGATGAATAAATCTGTCATCAGCAAAGGGTAAAAGTGATAAGAGGAGGTTTGAAAGATGGAATACCCTCAGCCATCATGTGATATTTAAATAATCAAAGGATAGACGCACTCCACAGCAGCTGGTGCTTATAGTCTTTCTTATTCTACGTTAACTGATCATATCTTTTACTTTAAAAATAATTGAACCTTGTTGAGGTTCAGATTAAGATTGACTTTGTTTTTCAAAAAATGTAATTTTGCTTGTTGACAGTTTTAAACAATAGAAACAAATTTAAACATACAGAGAAATCAAGACAAACTGATTGTGAAAGGTCACCAGCAGCGCGGTGCTACTAAGTATCTTTGACTCCATAAGACAGGATATACCCAATAAGGCAGCAAAGATACCCAAAAAATACAGGGGAAAAAGCTGTGTAGACAATAAATTGTAAAAGTGCAGCTTTTCCTGAAGCTCAGATATATAGTGGTTTTTAGTACAGTACAGTGTGGCACATATTCAAGCTAAGCTGCCAGCATGTCTCAGTTTTTCAAAAAGAACTATTAATCTCTGTTTTAGAGACAGCCAGCCCTTCCACCATTTTGTTTCTAAACAGCATGGACCAAACAGTTGCTGTCCAGCATCTTTTCTCATCTTCACTCATAAGTTTATCCATAAGCAAGCACAAGTAGAACTTCATGTATTGCATTATAGGGCACATTAGTTTCAATCTTAGCCGACCTTATATTCCAGTCAGATGATTAGTGGCAATCATTGTGCCTGAGCCCACCGGTGTGTCCTTCTCTCATTTTGCAGTCATTGTCATACCTGAAATGTCAAAACAAGATAAGATAAGATTCCTTTATTACCATTGCATAACACATACAATGAGATTTCAGTACACTACCTGTAGCGATACTCAAAATTATACTTAAAAAAACACATATCTAATATCTCACACATTACACAATTGTCAGCATATGCAAAACATTTTTAAGATATTGCACAAGTTAAGAATAAAAAAAATAATAATACTGATGAATATGCACCATGACCTTGCTGTCCATCACGAAAATCATTGCTGGATGATCATCATCAATTTAAACAATCTTTGCCAAGCAGCACAGACATTTTCATCAAACAGTGGACATTAAAAGTGTAGAACAAAAGAGAAAGACACCAAGAATAAAAGAAAGAGTCATGAGACACCTTTAATACAGTGCCATCTTATACCACTCAAAGTACCCCATTGTGCCAGATAGTGAAAGTTGGTCACAGCATACATCACAGCTTTAGAAAGTCATTCAATAGCATTGCAATATTTTCTACCTACACTGAGTCTCCGAAGAATAACCACTGAAGTATCACCCAGCCCCAAATGGATGGAGCATTCCAAATCTAAATGTAAATTTAATAGGTTTACTAGGGGGCTTACCCCCTGCTCGCTTCTCTCACCAACCCCACTTGCCTGGGCTACGTGCCAGCCACTTCACGTCTCTGCCACTCGTGTTGTGAAGAGGGGGGCTGAGCGCACCCCAAGGAGACGCAGCCGCTCCTCCGAAACCCCCTCTTAAACGGTGATACAATGGGAAACAAATGCAGTTTTTTTACCTCCTCTTTGCTCGATCAGCTGCTGGTTTGCTGCTGCTGCCACCACTGCTGCTGCTTGATGTACATCTCGCGTGGCGCTTTGAACATTTAAAAGCATGTACAGCAGCTGTCTTTGTCATCTACTCTTTGTCTTTAATTTCCGGCCCCGGGTGTGGTTAAATCTATTGGCACAAAATCTCATCTCGTGGGATGTGAGTTCTTGATATTTTAGCTTATAATTTAAAAACATAATAAGAATCTTTAAATTTAACAACATCACATTAAAGTTTGATAAATTCTGAAAAGAATGATACCAAACATATTTATAGGTTTTAAAATAAGCCAGAATTAAAGCATGACAAAAAAAGTGACACCTAGTACATGCAGTCATTTCTCTCTTCCTTATGGAAAATATGATGAAAACTAGTCCTGAATCAGCCATAGTTTGCCCAAGGACCAGAATAAGGTCAACTGATGTCCAAAGCACAGGCCAACAATGGTTCCACTCTGTCCATCCATTGCTTAACTGAAAATTCATTAAGACTCAATAAGTGCTAAAGGTGAAGTAAAAGATTAAAACATACCATCTATATGTGAAAAAAACAGTAAAAGAAATATTAAAATAAAGGGCTTAAGGGTCCATTACACAAATCAGCTGATATGTTAAAAGCTAGCCAGACCCACTTAGCTATGTTCACACTTGAAGGAAGCAAAACTCTGATCCCATAAGACAGAAACAAATGTGATATCTGATGACACCTTCAGACCAAACGTTTAAACTTCAGCCACTCACTATGCCAAAGAAAACATCAATGTAGATTAACGTTGAGCACAGCCGATAAGGCCAATTACAAAAAAATTCAACTAGTTGACTGTGGCAGTGAAAATGTTAAGGGCCTCTATGGTGTCCATTTCTTTTGGGGTTTCCTAAGCCAAAGGTTATTTTGCTTAAGGATTAAACCATGGCTGGCCTGCCCCCAGGAAATCATCCCATTCCACCTGTCAGTCTTACCTCTCAACCTTCTAAAGGGAGTCCACTCCATTGATCTCATTGCTTCACCCACAGCAAACCTCCATAGAATTTGTCTACGCATTTCTTTTATTTGCTGAAACATCATGAGTAACCACGGTTACAAGAGCCTGTCTTGGGGTGTAAACTACCTTTACAAAGCCCCAGGGTTTATTATCTTTTTTAATTTTGCTTTTTTTTCTTTCACTGACCAACACAATGAATGAAAATAACACTTGACTGTGAAATAATAATAATAATGATAATAATAAAAATAATAATTCTTTGTTTTTAAATACTACTATACAAAAGTGCATGGCTATAAACTCTACTCTGTCTAACATGGCACAAAAGACTCTTATTCTAGAACCATATAAATATTTGTAATTTACAAAGATGGATGTTAATTATTTTTCTCTGTTAAGGCGAGATTGCGTTGGTTTGGACATATGCAGAGGAGAGATGCTGGGTATATTGGGAGAAGGATGTTAAGGATAGAGCTGCCAGGCAAGAAGAAAAGAGGAAGGTTTATGGATGTGATGAGAGAGGACATGTAGGTGATGGGTGTGACAGAACAAGATGCAGAGGACAGGAAGATATGGAACAAGATGATCCACTGTGACGACCCCTATGGTGTCATCTATACCCTCATCTATGGCGATACGGGCTTTTGCACAACATCTAGGACCTCAAAATACTCAGAAATAATTGTTGGCCAGGGATTAAAAGATGATTCTATCCGTAAAGCTGTTGAACATGGAGTTGAGAAGTAAAAGTTTGGCAAGGGCAACATGAAGAGTTGCCAGAATGTGGTAATAGTATTTGGTAATCAGGGAGTGCTTTGGGGAACAATGTTGGGAAGTGGCTTAGCAACCCGAAATGATAGTTAGGGCTCTGTTTTTTTCTGTTTTTTATAGAAAGACCTTATTCTGGAAGAAGTGGAGGGCAAAGCAGGAACCAGGTCTGAGCAGGGCACAATCTCTCACGCTATTATAAGATATCAGTTTAATATCTGTTGACTCTCAAAAAACATTGTCAACTTACAGGTAGTCAAAAGACAAGCAGAGCTATTCAAATATGTTGGCCTTAACTTGTGAACACCAAATTATGAAATTATTTTCACAAAGCAGTAAGGTATATTTCAATTGTATTTCTGTTGTAGATAGGAATCACAAACATGACAAAATGTTGGTGAGAACTATGAAAGAAGCTATACAAGTAGTCCAGGACCTCCAGAAAAGGCTCAGCTAATTCAGTTTACTCCCAGGTATGACAGTAGGCTTTGGCCTGACTAGGCCTCCAAAAATGGGAAAACTGGACTAAAATTCAAAAATGCACTTAACAGCGGAAGCAAGGAAAACTCTGGCTTGTGACCGAAAAGGTGAAACTAATCGTTTGTAAATGAAACGTATTTATTAAAGAAAGAGAGAATAATAAAAGGTGTTCAAATGAGCAGATAGGAATTGCCTAAAAAGTTAATCCTAAAGCAGAAAAGTCCCTAAACACTAACATAGAGTTCAAAGACTGAGCAAAATAATCAGAAAAAACAAGAATACTTAAAAACAATACTTACAACACAACTTCAAAGAGACTTTAATGAAAACGCAGCCTAATCTTCCTCTTCTCTGCTCTAAATAGCCAAAGGGACATCTTCTAGAACTCTGATTGCCAATGTGATTTTCTATGCTGTGGTGTGATGGGCTGGTAACATCATGTCAAGAGCAGCCCACCGAATCAACAAGCTAATTAAAAGAGTAGGCTCAGTTATAGGAGGCAGTCTGGACACACTGGAGGTTGTAGCAAAGGAGAGAATTAAAATTATATTGAGTGCCATTATGAACAATGCTGTAAATCCTCGCTCTGACACACTAACACTGAGGACTTTCAGCTAACGAATCATTCAGTGGAACTGTGTCACGAAACACTATGGGGGCTCCTTTATACTAACAGGAATATGTCTGCATGATGCCTCACTGTGACTGTGACTGCCCAGTCCGAACTTTTCTTTGTTTTTAAAATTCTTGCTTTACAGTCATTCTGGAGGGTGTTAATACCAAAGTGTGTCTTTCTTTCTTTCTTTCTTTCTTTCTTTCTTTCTTTCTTTCTTTCTTTCTTTCTTTCTTTCTTTCTTTCTTTCTTTCTTTCTTTAAAGAGCTTCTATAAACATTTCCTCCTATGGACAAATAACATTCTATCTATCTATCTATCTATCTATCTATCTATCTATCTATCTATCTATCTATCTATCTATCTATCTATCTATCTATCTATCTATCTATCTATCTATCTATCATGAGTGGTGATGTTAGAGTGGCCCCACATCTTGGGGCACCACCAACAAAGAAAATGGAACATAGGCAAACTTAAAGGGACAGTCCATAATTAAACAATAATACTGAAAATCAATGTAAATAATAAAAAATTATGAAAAACAGTCATTCATAACTAAGAAGACTTTAAAAATGAATGGGGTTAGTGGTGAAAGGAAGATCTAATGGATGAGCCAAGGCCAATATGTGTTATTTCTGATGAATCATCATTTTAGCTGTAGCTGTCTGTTTCATTTTTGCATTTTGGGACATTTTACTTGTTGTTTATTATTTCTACCATTATGATACTGACATGACCACAGCACCATCTTGAATAGGTTTTCTTTGTGGGTGCAACTATTTTGTGGTCGTTTTTTGATAGTATTGTCAACAATGACAACACATGATTGGGAGTCATTGCGGTGCGTGACTTAATTGCAACAACCTTATTTAAGATACTGCATACAACATTTCAAATGTGAGGAAGTGTGTCCTGAAATGGACTGGTATCCTGTCCAGGGTTTGTTTTTGCTGTCGAGCCCATGCAGCCTCCAACAGACCCGATTCTTTTGTGATCCTAGATGGAGGGCTGCTATATGCGGATTATGTTATACTATGAAAGTCCCGGCCACACAATTTTTATTCTATCTCTTTGCTGCTACTAATTAAAATCAGTTAGAAAAGGTATGTAGCTTTGTACTAATTACTGATGTCAAAATGTCAACTTGTAAAAAGTGGAAACATGTTATTGGCGTTCCCTGCAGAAAGTACATCGATGCTTAACAATGTGAAGCTTCTTCTAAAAAGCTTTTTAGAAGCCGTGCAGAAAAATGCGTATTTGAAAGCACGAGCAGCTCTGTAGTGCCTCTGACTCACCATCCCGCCCCAACAAAATAACAGGTCATTATTCAGTCTAATACGTCATAAATATTTACAGTTCCCTGCTAAAATGGATCCGCTGACACTAAGTGGGATGCAATGTGATTAGTAGCACAAAACACATGTTTATCTTAGACAATACTATTTAAAGAAACTTTGCATTTGCCGGAATGATATCTTTTTCATAGGGTTCTCACCCTGAGGCAATGGAATTGTGGGCTGCCTTATCTTATTGCAATTCATCGGTCTATTTGTTTTTTGCTCTTTTAAACATATAGGGGATGTTCACTTATCCATACATTTTTAACTGGTTTATCCAATTCAGGGGTGCAAGAAGATGGAGTGTATCCTGACAGCATCAGCACCAAAGCAGAAAACATCCATTGCAATGCACCCTCAATTTTACATTCACACTTGCAGTATATTCAGAAAGTATTCAGACCCCTTCACTTTATTGTGTTGTAGATTTAATTTTAAATGGCTAAATGTGCAAATTTTGTCCATCAATGTGCCCTTAATAACTCATAATGACAAAATGACAACATGTTTTTGAGGGGTTTGCAAATTTATTAAAGATTAAAAACTGATACGTCTCCTTTAATATACATATTCAGACCCTTGGTTGTGGCACCCCAAATTGGGGTCTGGTGTGTCTTGTTTGCTTTAATTATCCTTGAGATTGAAGTCCACCTCTGACACACTGAATTGATTGGACATCATTTAGAAAGGCACACACCTTAGTATAAATCATTTCGAAAGCTTTGAATGTTCCCAGGAGCACAATGTTCTTAATGACTGTGAAATGGAAGACGTTTGCAACCACCAGGACTCTTCTTAGATTTGGTTGTCTGGCCAAGCTGAGCAACCAGGCAAGAAGAAGTTTTGTCTGGAAGGCGAGCAAGAATCCAATGGTCACTCTAACAGAGCTTCACAAGTCCTCTGCTGCTTTTGTGTTTCACTGTTTTTGCAACCATACCATAAAATTCTATCATCTAGAAAAAAAACATTTTGGTAATTCCCCTAAAATATGTTACTCCATCCAAGAAACATTATTTTATACTATGTCTTTATGTAATGGGCACTACCCTAAGGTTTTTTTTTTTTTGCCATTTTGAGTGTCTTTGAGAACAATTCCTTGTTGAAAATGTGATAATTGAGGATTATTGTAAGCCTACTTTGCAAACCATCCAGAACCCATTACAACTAAATAAAACAGTGACTCGAGATCCAATGGTGCTAACCCACAGTTTAAGAACCTCTGACCTATGGCTTTTTAAAAATATACAGAGCAAATATCTCTCTACTATAAAAAAAAATCCTGCAGAGAAACAGTAGGGCGTCGAGATGTGATCTTCATGTTAAGATCATGGAAGACACTTAAAAGACCTGCAAGACTAAAGAGATTGGCCACGGGGACCTTAAACATGAGACTTTGTGCCAAGGGATTGACCCAGGACCACCTCGCGATGATGTAGAACAGGAGATTCTTGCAAGACATGCCCTACTTATAACCAAATAAGAGCACGGGCAGCAACACACTCAGTCGTGTTTTAGCTTTAAGCACACACAGATCCAGGGCTCTCAGCACATATAAAGCATATAAGGACAATACGTTATAGATGAAACATAGATGACTAAGCGAAGAAGAAAGCAAAAAGAGTTGGAGAGACAAAAAAGAAAAAGAATAATCTAGGTGCAAATTCAGAAAATAAGGAAAGTAATTATCAGCCCGGAACAAGTGGAATCGAAAAAAAAGCATGTCCAATCCGGACGTTGGCGCTATACACATGCAGAGCAGGTTAGGGATTATGAAAGCAGTGGAATTTGAAAGGCTCAAAAAAAAAAATAGTTGGCGCGATACACATGTGGACAAAGTTAAAGAATATGAAAGTAGGAAAATTAGAAATTATAAAAAAAAGAAAGTAAAGATCGCAATAGCGCAAACAAATGGAAACTATTACTTGAAAAAGGGAAAATAATCACCACGGACCAGGTGTCATTGAAAAAAAGCAGGATAAAGAGAGGTCAAAAATAAAAGACAGAGTAGAAAACAAAGTAAACCGTCATAAAGAAGTTAAAAAACAAGGGGGTCAAACAAACACAGAGCAGGTCAGAGATAATGAAAACTGGAATTCAAAAGACCCCAAAAAAACATAGGCGCAAAACACATGCAGAGCAAGATACAGAATATGAAAGCAGAAAAAAACGACAGTGTCAAAAAAAAGAAAGTAAACATTGCATTAGCGTAAAGAAAGAGAAATTATTACTCGGAGAAATAACGAAAAGGCAAATAAAGATCGAATATATAGACATAGGTGATATGTCAGATGTATGTAAATATTGTAAGGCTTTGAAGTTTAAGTCAGAGAATTTCAAAAATGGAGTTTACCTCACATGCATTTATTGGTTACTTTGCAAAAAAATTATTAACTGCTGATGATGTCGATCGTTTTGTCTGTGCTGAAATTCCAAACAGAGAAACCTAACCTGAATTATGCTACAGAGTCATTAAACACATGTCTCACTGACCTCATTGAAAAAATTCAGCACATTGGGACTCATAAGATTAAATATTGTTTTTACAGAAGTTCAGAAATAAAAGTGAAACTAATGAAATAGTAACAATTCAAAGAAACAAAAAATCTTAAAAGTGTGTATCTGGAAAAACAAAAACGGGGGTTGGCGAGCGAAGCAAGAAGGGGGCGAAGCCCCCTAGTTTACACAAAATATCAAACAAGGTCATTCACTGCATCAGTAGTGGGCTTTGAGCTGACAGCTTTGTCGTTTACATTTAAACACTTCTGCCACCACTAGACCATTCTGCCTATGCCACTGCAATATAAAACTTTAGAAATTACTTAAAGTTACTGGCCAAGAAAGCTAAAAATGCACAGTATATTAACAGTATTACAACTGGTCAGTGTCTGGTTTGTAAACAAGAGAGAAAATGCATGAATGGGAGCTTCAAAATGGTGTTTCACACCCATTTTGGTATAATGCAATCAGTATTCAGAGGACAGTGTATTTGAGGAGGCAAGCTGTAAAACTTGATGAGGTGAACAAAGCAAAGGCAATACACTCAGTCAGAATGTGGAGGGCCTTCTGACTAATTGAAGTGTAATCAATGCCTTTGAGGCAATTGCTTTTGGATCAAATGGTGGCTTTGGCTCCATGTGCCACTTAGACATAAAGTTGTAAACATTTCAATGACTAATAATTGAATTATACATTAGTCAATGAGGCACTTTTAGAAGAAAAATATACAGTACTTTTTTGGCTGCCTGTCAAGGCTGCATACAAACATGCAGATCTGGCAAATAGGAGGACATGTAACTCCTAATGGGCCTTTTAGAAAAGGGACGACACCTCCTTTATCTATCCAGAAAATACAGTCACCTCAGAGGACACTTCTGATGCCCTGATTTATGTGGCATTTCATTGTAAGTAGTTACCAGCTGAGCTTCTGACTTATTGTGCATCTCATCTGTGAGCCAAGTCATCATACCGTCAGGTACACTGTCCACTGTGCTGAATAAGCCATTAAAATAAGAACCACTAGTGGCAAACCTTACATACAAAGTTCACAGCCTTCTTTTTAAAGATGAGTCTTTCTTCCTCTTTCAATAATGAATCATAAACATCATTGCAAAAAAGCTCATGGAAGCAAGTGTGGTAATGATGACCTACAATAAGCGCCTCAAGAATCAGCAAGGGAATGAAAACAATAGAGTTATTACAGAAAAATAGAGCAACAAAGTATAATTAAATAACAGTCTGTTCTGTGAAAAGTGCTCTAAACTGCTGCTAGGTATCCCATTTATATAGAGTCTGTATTAAAGAGACAGAGTAATGGCAGAGAAAGAGTGTCAAAGTTATTGTCATAGAATGGGCGGAGCTCTGATATGCATAAGTCTAATGAACCCTTAACCAAAATGAAAACATTATTCAAAAATCTTAATCAAGAGTCTTTTAAAGGTTTTTACCAAACAATCAATGATGGCTTAGTTTTGTCTTTGAGTTGCTTTGGCTCCAGGTCTTTGCTTTGTTGTTTCCAAATTCCGACTTCAGTTTGAGTGCATTGTCACCTTTTATAATGCTGGAAGTAAAGACATCATACGTTGCATCGTCATCAGTTCATGTCACTAGCACTGAAATAATAATAATTCTTTGCATTTATATAACAGTTTTCTCACTACTCAAAGCACTCAGCAATTGCAGGTTAAGGGCCTTGCTCAAGGGCCCAAGACAGCAGAGTCCCTATTGGCATTTACGGGACTCGAACCGGCAACCTTCTGATTGCCAGTGCAGATCTCTAGCCTCAGAGCCACCACGAATTTCCACGATTGCTCTCAACATGGCAGCAGCCATGAAAACAATGCACAAAATGGCAGCACCTATTGTTAAAACATTGAAGAAAGTTGAGGCGTGGTAACATTACCAAAATAGTTCAAATTCATTACAACAAAACTAGTAGCAAAAATGCAAATAAACAGAATATAAACATAATTATATCTTTTTGGGGGGTTGTCGGTGTGGAGAAATGGTTTGTGCCATTTATTTTCAGTTGCTTTATAGATAATTTTGACCATTGTTTGTTTACTGTCTCTAGGGTATTGCCATGCACAGATGGCAGAAGTACACTTCCTTATTGTCTGAGATTGTGGATTGAAATCAAAAATACTTTCTGTTCGACTTTTAAGATCTAATGTTCCTGGCTTTAAACTTCCTGCTTCTGGTTCTTGATTATGATTTGGTTCTTGTTTCAGTGAAAATATTTGATTAATAGAATTCCCAGTTGTGAAACCTGGTATGATATATTACTATGCTTCATTCTTCGCCTGATCTCTTCTCCTACTCTAATAGACCTCATCCTTCTTATGGAAGAATAAAATGAATGAAAACATTCCCTAATGGCATCCTGACAATTTTCTAAAGGAGACTGTTGGCCTCTATTCCTGTCTGGAGACCCACACTTCCTTTCTATATACTAACCACCTTCCTTTCTGCCGCAATGTTTTGTTCCCTACCTCTCAATAGCAAACTTGTGGACTATGATATTTTACCTATAATTGTAAATCCTGCCTCATGACCCTCTCTTCACCTGCTACCTGCAATTGACTTCTAATGTCTTACTGTGCTCCATAGCATTCCCTATAATGGGGTAAACAGGTATCAGTATTAGTAGGAAATAAAAGAAGAGCAAATCCTTCAGGCTGTGTTCAAATATTGTGCCATTTTAACGTTGTGAAAACTGTATAGACTGAAAAAGGTAGCCAATTAAAAAGTTTATGACCGATGTGTAGAAGAAAAGGATATGGTCAAATTGCAGGCAAGGGTTTATAATGAAAGTTAGAAAGAGTCTACAAAGCCAAATCGGTAGCCAGAAGTCAAAGTCAAAAATTTAGTGTTAGTTTCTGTTGCCAGGAGTACCAACAATGAAATCTGCAAGTATCACTATTTTCATCCAATCTCGGATAATCCAGGAATTCATGTGGGAACTTTCATATGGTTGCGTCAATGATGTCACTTGTTACCGCCTCCTGGTTCATCGTGGAATACATTGCCTCAGCAACAACCCCGGAAACCCTCCCAAAATGGTGGTAAAAACAGTGTTGTTACATAAGTTGCAAAATTTAATTCTTTGTAACTGAAACTCCCCAAAGAGATGCCAGAAGTAATTTTATCGGCAGTATGATACACACAAAAAAATTTATAAAAGATGCCATTCATAACAGAGCACCCTACCTAGGGCGTGATCTCTGGACGCATCTATCAGGCTTATTCAGAAATCGAGAATAAAATCCAGAAGTCCCCAATTATGGACATCACTTGAATGGATCCTTTGATCAATCTTCAGGGTCATAGCCCTTTCAGTGAACCGACTACTACATTTTATGTCCATGATAATGAGGGTAACTTACTGAGATACTCAGCAATGCCACTCACTGCAGAGGAAACTTAGGGAAAGACCAAGAGATGAGGTTGAAAACACTCAAAAGGCAACATTTTTAGTGCTATATGATAAAGAATATACCTTGTGAATTCTGCCAGTGGTAGAAAGTCACTCCAAATGTTTTGATTAAAATTAATAGTACACCAGGGTAATTCTTCTAAATTACAGTTCACTCTCTCTGTCCATTTTGCCTCTGGATGATAACTTCCAGAATAAACCATGATCCTTGATGAAATATAATTGTACTGGGAAAATCATGTAAGCAGACTATATGTATGAGAAATATGTCAGCTAGTTTTTATGTTGAGGAACAAAACCAAGGTACTGTAGTGGAGTAGCCATTGGAAGGAGGAAGGTCAGAAATAAAATATAAAGAAACTGCCTCTCAGGGATGAGAAGGACATGGATTGGTTTGTAATAACCCAATTAGTAACCCTTGGGGGGATTGATCTTGACTGCATGAATACATCATGATGTCTCAGAAAGCAATCACTCATTAACATTACTTTTAACTTATCCAAGGCTTCCAGAAATCCAGAGGTCAAAGAAAACATTTTAGACTTTTTTAGTCAATGATTTAATTAGAGGCAATTGCAAAGCTAAAGTTTCTGATAAACTGGCTGTAGTAGTTCACAAACCCTACAAAGCACTATACAAGGTGAGACACAAAAATAACCGGATTGGTAAAAAAATATATATTTATTGGTGAATTACAGCATTCTAAACATTGTCACTTTCTAGATAGATAGATAGATATTTCTATATACTTCCCCTCCTGATCTCTACACAGCTCCATACATATCTTCGATTGATTGAAGCAGTGCTGGAAGTCTTCTTGCTTGAAGCTCTTCAAAAGGCTTGCCATTTCTGTCTTCACTTCATCCATTGAAGAAAAATGTGTTCCCTTCAGGTCACTTTTGATTTTCAGGAACAAGTAAAAATTACAGGGAGCTTAATTGGGCGAATAGGCAGGATGATCGAGGACAGGAATGTTTTTGTCAGTCAAAAACTGCTTTACGGAATAAGCATTGTGCGCGGGAGTGTTGTCTTGGTGAAGCACCCACCCCCCTCTCGAACTGGGCGTTGAAAGTCTTCCACATTTTCTTGTCCTTCCTTGAAATGTTTGTGCCACTCAAAAAGTGGTGTGCGTGACAAACTGTTATCACCATACACTCTTTTTATCATTTCATAAGTTTCTGTGGCTGTTTTGTTCGATTTCGTGAGAAATTTGATGTTGATTTGCTGTTCAATTTTTTCACCCGACATTATAGCAGAAACTCGTGTAGCGATTGCTGTGCAAATACTGACTGGGCTATTCACAGGATATATCTAGCTGGTCGGTTGTTTTAGAGGGCATATAGGAGGGCATATAGTTTTATGATTCACGTTAGGCCGACCTCCAGACAGTTTTCTAGGAAAGCCCAAGCCCAGTCCAGCTATTTTTGTGTCTCACCTCATATCTTTTTAACACTTTCTGGTATTTTCCAATTCAAGGTTATTGCAACTTTTGATTGATTCATAACTAATTCCTTTTGTGTAATGTCATACTCAAAAACAGAACTCTAGTTGTATGGAATTCACATTTTTCTAATTTCACGAATAAATGGTTAGCTCATAAGCACTTCCTTGGTGTATGAACTATGCGCTCCTATATCTTTAGACAAGATCAAAATATCACCTATAAAGACTAACACACAGATGCCTAGAATATCCTGAAATTTATCATTAACAAATGACTAAAAAACTGCCGGCACATTTGCATGATCATAGGGCTTTTCCTGGTATTCATAGCGCTCTGAGGTATTATTGAAGGTAATTTTTCACTCATTATCCTTACGTCAGGTCATAAGCACTCTGGAGGTTAAGTTTGAAAAAAAAAAAAAAAGGTTGATCCCATAACCTGATTGAGAAGGAAAGAGATGAGTGGAAGAAGATTGTTTTTCTTTATAGTAACCTGAATATGTTTTTTTTGTATTCAATACACAGTCTTAAATCTCCATCCTTCTTCTTTATAAAAAAGAAACCCAACCCCACAGGACTATTGGACGGAACAATAAATCCATTATGCAAACTTTCTTTAATGTATTGAATACATTTTGAAACTCTCTGTATTCCTGTGGAAGAACATTAATATTGGAACAGAGGACTACTGCATGTTCATTGATTTTAAAATAGCTTCCATGGCACATAATACCCCATCTTGTAATATCTCTATTTTTTTAATCAATATACAAATTATGTTTTTGTAACCAGGGCATACGCAAATTGATTTGAGAAAAAGAAGATTGTATGACAAAGAAAGTTATTGCTTCCTTGTGAAACATTCCCACTTGTAACTGAATCCCAGAGAGATCAACATCATTCAGGGTTTTATAGGGTTTCACTATTAATGCTATAGGATGTATACCGAGCAATTGCATTTAAGCTGCACAAATAAAATTTTGTGCAATACCACAATCAATATATGTGGATACTTCGGTGTTATTAAGGATTGTTGACTCAATTAGCAAAATTTTTGCAAAAAGTTTAACTTCTAAAACTCACTTTTCCAATGTCAATAGGATACAGTATATGAGCTTTTTGTTATAATTCTAAGTTTTAGTGAGATGTCTGTGCTTCTCACATTATATTTAATTTCTTTAAATGTCCTGTTTTGCTTCCCAAAAACATTTATTTCTTTAGTTAGAAAGACTATGGCATCATACATATTGTCTCAAAGGTCAGAAGCAATTCCATACATTTGTCCCCATAAATCTTTTACTTCCAATTCCAATTCCCATATATTTCAAAAATTATGTGCATTCATGGGGTCATTTATGATGATATGAGATTATGTACTCAATGAAAAGGTAGTCAGTAAAATGGTGTACGAGTGAGTAACCAAAAATCAAAGCTAGTTTCTACTGTCAGAATTTCACAAAAATAACAGGTGCAGTATTTTTATCCAATTTTGGATAATCTGGGAATGCAGGTAATCATCGTGATGATGTCACTCATTGCACACTTCCAGTGGATCATCGGATACACTGCCTTTTCAACAGCCACACAAATCATCTCAGCATTGTAGTGCTGGTAGGAAAAACAGATTAAAAAAAAGTTAACTTTTCGAGGACTCCTCTGATTACAAAATTAAATGCATAATTCCTTGAAAAACCCCATGACCACATCAGAAGGAATTTTATCTGCATTAGGAGATACACAAAAAAATTAATAAAAGATCCCATTCATAACAAGGGCCGTTTGGTGTGCTGTAGTGATTTGTCATGTTTTGTTTCGAGTTTTGTGAGCCTTTGTGAGAAGTTTTGATCATGTGCTTAGTCCCGTGGAATAATTTGTTTTACTTTCCTGGCTCCCAACTTCTTTTAATGGAACCCCTTTAAGATAAGGCCCACCTTCTACTATATAACATTCATTGTTGATAAACTCTCTGACGTCAGAACTCACTATCTGTCCAGCAGAGTTGTGTGGTCTTCGAGGGTCACACTGAGAGATCAAAATGCCCTACAGTCATGGCTTATCAACCTGGACTTGACAACTGTGGTCCATGTCCTTGTATACTAAAAACAACCTGAACCTCAAGCTCCCTGTGCATTTACAACATATGCATGGGACCAATATGGACTTATTAGGCTTTCACCGCCTAGAGCAGACTGGTAAGGCTAAGAAGTGGCTCTAGATAAGTTCGACCTTAAGCACACACTGCACATGCTTCTCTGACACTTGATGGCCAACATACTCTCATCTCTATCACTCTATGACAGAATTCTCTTATGGGGCTCTGTATCGAGCACTTTTTCAGCAGATTTCAGTGATTTTCATCTATCTAATGCCAAATATAATTCAGAATTTACTGGTGTGAAAGGTTAGTGCCTAGATCTCCTGTAACTAAATATAGAATTTTGATTTATTTTGTGCTTTTCTGCTCTTTGTATTTAGCTAATGGGTTTTGCTGAGATTCCCATTGTGGCTAGGATATTTTTATCAGGTACACCAGGCTGAAGCGGGAATCTCAGGGAGGACTGCTGGACACCTGTGCTCAACTGCTTTTTTTTCTTCCCTTCATTTCCCGATTTAAATGAATGTGCTTATGTAAATGAGCTGAGTGCTCTCCACCTGCAAGATGCCTGGAGAGATTTTAATAGGAATCATGGCAAAGGTTATACATTTAAATAGGGGGATAATAAATTCTCTGTTCCATTGTCATGTGTCGGTGTATATTAAGACTCTATTACCTTCAAACCAAGAGTTACCCTCTCTGGAACTCATGCCGAAGGAATGATAAACAGATCCTGTTAGAGTACATAATGATCCAAGCTCAAAAAGACCAGTAAGGAAAATCCAGTCCTATACAGAACAATACTGAGTTTGCTCTTATCAAGGTAATTCAATCTGAAAATAAATAACTGTTCAGTAATAGAGAACACTGCTTAGGAACATGATGTGAAGGCAATCAGTATCAGACAAAGGGACAAAAAGACATCTCTCCAATAGCTATCAAGAAGATGAGGGGGATGTCACCATCCATATTAGAGGAACGCACTCTCCTAAGAAAAAAGAGCCTGCCCTTTCTTATATAGCTCCTGTGTTATGAGACCAGTCCAACCTTGCCATTGATGTAGACCCACAAGTCCTTGCAGGAGTGCAAGTACACCCCATAAGTGCGGAATCAACTGAGAATTTCTGCAAGTGACATGATCTGTTGTTTTCCTTATAGCCTGAGTTGCACAGAGTAAAGAGAAAAGGACATGGGACCATACTTTGTGATTCTCCAGTGTTGTTCACATCTATATTAGAAGCACAGTTCTTAAGATTCATAAAATGAGGCCTGCCTTGATCCTTCCATTCTGCTTCTTCTTCTCCTATATTGGAAATTGTTGTCCTCCTCTTTTCCTCACTTCAACTCGTCTGGCTGGGGTGGAGGGGTTCCTTTTCAAACTGGGCCTGCAGATACTTCCAGTGCACTAGGAAGCACAGACAGATCCTCCATATAACAGTGGAGCCTCCTCCCCATAGAAGCAGCATCCAATGACCTCAAAAAAGCTGCCCTTTGTAAAAAATTGGAGCCATCACCCAGCATTCAGCGGGTAACACACTTGCCCAGGAGGCTATCTTCTACTGTTCATTCATTGTGCCAGCCTCCCATCAAGGTAAGGGAGCACCATCCATCCCAGCCAGGATGTCAACTCATTCCTGCTTTCTATAAGGACAGAGAAGGTATTGCTATTTTTGACCATTTATCTATTTCTTACTCTGCCTAGTCCATTTTGGCCTGGAGTCCATTCCAAGACCATCAGGCACATGGCAGGAAACAATACTTTAAAGGGTGTCTGCGCAGAGCTGGCCTTAGGGCGAAGCGAACGAAACGACCGCTTCGGGCCCACAGCTGGAGGGGGCCCACTGCGCCCAAGGTTTTTTTTTTCCTGTGATGCAACGCTGCTGTGGAGGGCCCAATGGAGCAACAGACTCCTTCACTCCAACCTCTATTACTAATTTTTTTATATATATAATTCACGGCAACATATTCCATCACTTAATTACTCCACATGGACATCTCCACTCAGCACTCCAATCTTCATTATGCTTCACTCAGGCCCACGCGCCTGTTGCCGCCTCCACTGCTCATCTGTGCCTCTGTCCTCAGTAGGCAGCCACTTACGCTTCAGTCAGGGCCGCTCCGCCGCACTACATTCTCGACAGAGCATAAAAGGGGCCCTTCTCTTCGTAAAGCCATCACTTTCCTTCATATCAATATATTTCCATTTTGTTAGAAAGAACGTCTTGTAGATAGTAGTTAGGCCTTGCCGAATTTCCACAGTTTGAAATTATTGTATTCCAAATGTCTTCAGTTCCACAGCCAAAGTGCTTGGCCTAGCTATTTACCACCACGTGCTGCCTGGTGGAAACAGCAAAAGCTGGCTAAAATGTAGCTTTATCTGTTAATGTATCGTCACTAAAGACATTTATGCGGGCCCACTCCGACCTCCATCACTCATACCCTTCACTCAGGGCCTTGTACGACAGTCTGCGCTGACAGCCTGCAAATTTGGCTATTGTCAGTGTGTTACGGTTACGGTTGTCAGTGTCAAACGGAAATCGTCAAAAAATGGTGGTTGTAGATGCCGGGAAAACGCATTTCTGCAGCTCAGAATGCAGGAAATTGCTTGGCAGCCGGAGCTCTGCCCCGGACCCCCTAGCTGCAGGGGTCGGGCCCCTTCCGGGGCCCTCTGTATCAGTTTGCTTCAGGCCCGAAATTGTCTAGGGCCGGCTCTGGTCTGCCCTTTTGAATTGGATTCTTAATTGGTCTGTTTAGCGCTTTACTATATTGGGATGAATTTTGCCAGTTTGTGTCACTGACATGTTATTGGTCTTGCTGATATTTTGATAGTATCAACGTGTTATTTAGTTACTACTGAATCTTGGTGTCTTCACTAGAGTGGGATTTTACCTTCTTTTTACCTTCTTTGGCAATGGAGTAGGGGTGGGGATTTAAGGCGCGTGCGTAAAGCACCTTCAGGATTTTGGAATTAACTGGGCATATGTTTTTGATCAATGTGTCATTGTAGCATCTTATCTGCCTAACTAAGGTTAGCACTTCTACCTAACTGCTACAAAGTCCTGGACAGTCTTGATGGGGAGATTGACTGCTCTTCTTCTTTTTCCTTGCCAGTATGCTCTGTGCTTCCTTCCTTAATCCTGAAGACACGTAGTTTACATTGATTGGTGGCTCTTGTGACAGTATGGGTCTGCTCCACACTCCCAGTTGCTCTAGGGAGTCTCTTGAACCCACTACTGTCACAGGAATGACCCAGCAAATGAGGACATAACGCACAAAGCAAAGAGGTAGTTGCAAAAGTAATCCAGTGCTTTAAATAAATAATTAATAAAAAAGTAAATTGTGGAGGGGCGGCACGGTGGCGCAGTGGTAGCGCTGCTGCCTCGCAGTTAGGAGATCCGGGTTCGCTTCCCGGGTCCTCCCTGTGTGGAGTTTGCATGTTCTCCCCGTGTCTGCGTGGGTTTCCTCCGGGCGCTCCGGTTTCCTCCCACAGTCCAAAGACATGCAGGTTAGGTGGATTGGCGATTCTAAATTGGCCCTAGTGTGTGCTTGGTGTGTGGGTGTGTTTGTGTGTGTCCTGCGGTGGGTTGGCACCCTGCCCAGGATTGTTTCCTGCCTTGTGCCCTGGGATTGGCTCCAGCAGACCCCCGTGACCCTGTGTTCGGATTCAGCGGGTTAGAAAATGAATGGATAGATGGATAAATTGTGGGGGTTAAAATCCAAATAAATAATCCAATAAAACAAAGTTAAAACACAGAAGACATTCTTCTAAAACCACAAGCCCTGGTGCCTGCCTTTTAAAAGTGATGTCTCTCCGTCTTACTCTGATCAGGCCTTGCTACATGGAAAAACATCCATCCAGCAGGCGCAGACATTGCTGGCTCCTTCCGGTGAGAGCGTGCTGTACACCCACTGCTACCAATCACTGGCTCCTTCCAGCAAAAGCACACCCTGAGCACAATGACCGCTCCTGCTACCTGGCTGCTCAATAGGATCAAACCTTAAGTCCCATGCTAAGCACCGGCCATACGCTCATTCCTGGGACTTGTCTACCATTCACCTGCATCCTCCAGTCCTGCACCAGCTTTCACTCACTCACTCATGCTTTTTTCTCAGTTAATCTCTTTAACCTCCTTTCTTCTTCCTATCATTTCTCTGCTCAATTCCCTCCTTCGGTCCCGTGCAGGCTCCTTTTTTCTCTTCTTCCTAATTGGGGATTGTTGCGAGGGGCCGCCCCTCCCACAGCTTCATTTAGGTGCCTGACTGATCCACCCGCCTCCGCACTTGTACATAGTGTGGTCAGCCAGTTCCCCAATTAACCACGGAGCAAATAACATTCATGCACTCACAGACACCTGCGCCCGATTGGAGCCTGCACATTCAGGGAACAATTATTTATTTAAAAATTGGTCACGTTTTTTTGAGCTGTAGACCTGCTATACCACAGCTCTAAAATGACCATTTGTTTGCATCTTCCTGACGCAAACAGTGTCAGGTAGAGTGGGCACTGTAGTGGACTACCATTCTATCAAGGTTTGGGTAAGACCTTGGATTTGATGTAAATCTTATTGGTTCTGGCCTATTTGTAAGTCTGTAGTGAATTAAGCTACCATGAAGAATGAAAGGATGCTTTAATGTTTCTGTACTAATAGATTGGCAAACCTTTCTTAAAACATGTCACTTTGTCATTTTGAGATATTGAGTGTAGATTGATGGCAAATTCATCCATGTAAAATTAAATCTATAACCAGTGGTGTTTTGTTGGAGGGGAGTGGGGAGGATTCTGGGGCTAGAGCCTAGCCACCCCCTTTTTCCTGTTCTGTGACTACATGAAAACTCGAAAGGGGAATGTCCACTTTGGCTATGCAATAAACCTTTGGGATCCCCTCCTCTCTTTCAATCTAACATACTTGTAGTAAGTACTGCATCATTGGTGGGGGATTGTGGAGCTTAAACTCCTCATAAGTTCTAAAGCTAGCAATGTGTCTGTCTACAGCACAATAAAGTATGCAGAAAGTGAAGGGGGTCTGAATTCTTTCTGAGTCCACATGATATGTTTTGTTGAATTTTTAATTTTTATGTCTTTGTATAGCTTTTAGTAAAATGTAGCTTGGCCGTAAATGACAATGAATGAGCAGCTTATTTTTACCAGTGTAGCCATGCATAACTCATGTTTCTTTATCAAAATCAACCATCATTATACATTCCCATACTTTGACAGAAAGAAATGTCATAACAAGCAGATATGAGACAAATGAAGTACAAAACTGGGAGCTACTGAATCTATCTAGAATGCGAAACACATTTAATCAATTTATAGAAGTGATATTACAAAAATGTGCTGTTCACTAGGAAAATATACAGAAAATATACCTCAAAGATCCCTTAGCAATTAGCCCTGATTTCTGTAGAATGAGTATGTGATCACCCTTCAGTGAAATGGCGGTCCATCCAGTATTAATATCCCACCTTATACTAGGCAGGCCCTGGCTCATTAAAGCCAACACTGTTCAGGACTGCAAATGCGTTCAATGGCTATCACTCATACAGCTATTTGTCTACAGAGTTTATTCCGTAAGAGAGCTGTAGGAAGTAAGAGCCTATCCTGGTACCATTTCAAGGCCAGAGGCAATCCCAATAATGGGTTGCACTTCCACACACACTTGCAGCCACTCATAGAAGATAGGGTTAGAGTCTCTACTTCTCTTGACCTAAAATCAAACAGCCATAAGAATCCAAGTAGACACATGGACAGTCCAGTCAAGTCTTTCCTGCGCCACCATGTTCTTCAGCTTGTCCCATTAACCTTTTTTTTCTGAATAATAACAAACATTGTCTCATAACCATGACAATTTTGAAGTCACAAACCTCTATCCACTCATATCTATCTATCTATCTATCTATCTATCTATCTATCTATCTATCTATCTATCTATCTATCTATCTATCTATCTATCTATCTATCTATCTATCTATCTATCTATCTATCTATCTATCTATCTATCTATCTATCTATCTATCTATCTATCTATCTATCTATCTATCTATCTATCTATCTATCTATTCACTCTTAAACACATGCATTTGATATTTGGAAGGCTATCCAAAAAAAAGAAAGAGACACAGAGAGGTACCCAGGCCAAGAATCTGAACCCATAATTCCACAGCAGGGAACACAGGCCAACATTCTCTGTTTTCTAATAGGGATTATTTAAAAGGTCATGTTAGAAACAAAAATGCCAGGTGGGCGACTTCAAGATCCGGTGAATAACTTTAAGTACCTAGGTGGTTAACTTGAACACCTCATCCTTGCAACATCTGGATGAATAGTGTAAGAGAAATGACCTGTCAACTATTGTAAAGGGCAGAAGAAGGAATATTTTGTGAGGTGATAAAAATTTGCATATTCTGAAGATTCTTGACCAGGGCTTACACAATTTGTCAATGTTTACCTGGTTTCTGTCATCAGATGCCCATTTGGAAGTCAGTGTGCCAGGACATTTGATGAAATAAAGAGGCATGTGGCTAGAACTGCAATAGACTGCCTTTGTGACTACAGGCAGCTCCATTTCTTTTTTAGTATCATTTTTGCCTCTTTGAAGAATTGTCCTTTGTCTTAGCTGTGTGGAGCTTCTCTTCTGTGTGATTGATCTCTTTAATAACACACATTATGTTGTTTAAAGGAAATAAGTCAAAGTAATACCATTCTGAAAAATAAAAAGAATGTTAGAAACGCAATGTTTCAGCTATTGAGCCTTCATCAGCTGGTGTCTGAAAAGTAGGATTTAGAGGTGGGCAATGCAAAGGAAACAAACGCAAAGGCAATAGATGAAAAGAATTGAAGCTCAGAGTAGTCAAGGAAGGTGGCAGCCTGAAAAGAGGAAGAATCACAGGATGTTCAGTGCTTTGGGGCTTGAACGTGAGATTCATTCTGGCTTCTAGTGTTTTCCTTTGATGGTGCCATTCAGCCCCAGTGTATGGCTTTCATCAGGGGAGGTGAAATGCGCTACCACTGACTTGGAGGGGACTTTGATATGAAAATTTCTCACGTGTTACTTGAGATAATTTTCTATTTAAAGTGTTTCAACCCTTCCATTGTCAATAATGTTATCCCAGGGTGATCTACCAATGACCAAATTAATGTCATATACTGCTACACGCAAAGTCCCAGCCCTATTTAATTAGTGATGCAGCTTAAAATTGCCACTGGTCTTAAAAGGGAAAACACATTTATTTTCTTAGAAGATGCTTCTATCCAAAGTGACTTACAAAAGAGATCAATTTAATCAAGTAGACATCAGTCTAGGGCAATGCTGGGCAATGTCGGTCCTGGAGAGTCACAGTGGCTGCAGGTTTTTGTTCCAAGCCAGTTTCTTAATGAGAAATCAATTATTGCTGATGAAGCCCTTATTGATTAAGTGACATTTTGATAATGGTCTCTCTTGTTAAGGGTCCCCAACTTTAATTGCTTATTTCAATCTTAAACAGCTGCATTCAGTGTTTTAATGGCTCCTTATTAGCAATAAGATTTAAATGACAAAGCAGCCAGAAGTTCTCCATCTAGCTTGTTTCTGTTTATATCTGTGTGTGTGATCATTCTGCACTGTTGGAATTAATAAAAAACTTAATTGAAAAATGTGACTGAAAATTATATGTTTTAGGCTCAAAAATCATTTGGATGATATCCTTGGAAAGGAAAAAATCTATGATATAAGAACCTTACATTGCAGAGAAACATTTGCAACTTGGTCAAGTGAAGGATAGCAGGATTCCATCTCAACCACATACTGACATACTGACTTGGCGGGTGTTAGCAATAATGAGCTGAGCTGAATAGAAGTGAAGTGTTGAAAGGGCTGGCTAGAGTAACAAAGAGGTCTGTCTTTGCAAAGTTGAGATGGAGAAGTTGCTCCTTCATCCAATCTATCAGTGAGATTTATAGTTGATACCATGTGGTCCTCTGAAGGGAACAACAGGTACAGCTGTGCATAACAATTTCTAAGAAACTAGTCAACCTGCGGCATAGCATACGCTGCATAATTATGTATTGATGGGTGAACACTTCCTGAACGACACAGTTGTCCAAATGGGGTGGGTTTGTGGATACCACTGTGAGTGAATGAAAAGATAGACCTCTGGAGAGAGCAACATATAATTGTCCGTGACTGAAAGCGGGATCGTCTGTGACGAAGAAGGCCACGCTGGTGAAAGTTACTTTGTCGGGAGGGATAAGTGTCAGTACTTGTAGGTTAAGGTGTAGCGAGTCTTCGTTGTTGACGCTTAATATAGCTTGTGTACTGAGATGTTCCGGAGTCACAGTTGAGAAACACTTTGTTAATGTCTTTTAAGCACAGGGGAAAAAATGAACATGTGAAACATCCGCAATGTAATAAGCCACCAAGAAAAGTAACATTGCAACAATGCTATCTACGACCCGATCTCTGTAAACAGAAGTGAAAACAAAATCGAGCCTGGTGTATTCTTTAACTGCCTTGTGGCGCTGTAGTAGTGCTGCTGCTTTGCAGTAAGGAGACTGTGGAAGATTGTGGTTTCGCTTCCCGGTTCCTCCATGTGTGGAGAGCGCTTTGAATACTGAGAACACTGCTATATCAATGTAACGAAGTATTAACAGGAAATTGTCTTCGTGTAATAGTAAAAGGCAAATTATCCGCGACAAACAAACTGTTTTACACGCTGCATACCAACCCGCGGCGTAGTATACGTCGCATAATCACGCCGCTTTTTAAATGTTTTTTAAGCAGAGGGAAAAAAATGAACATTTGCAAAATCCGTAACGCTGCTTTCAGTAAGTACAATGCACACGCGTTTAATTTGTCGGCCACTTTTTGACAGCCATCTTTTCTGGTTTGGGCTGCTTTTGCAGTGTTACCGCTTGTGCATATTAAATCTTGAAATCCTTTGAGTAACTAATTAACTAACTAACACCAACCCACCCACACACACAGCTTAATAATTTTGTTGCAGCCTATAGTGGAGTCAGGCACAGAGAAGGTCAGCTGCTGAGAGAGCGTCTCGACTGTTGCAGGGCCTGCATCGGTGAAGCAGGTGAGACGCTAATGAAACAGAGGCACAGGGCTTATTGGTTTTTAAAGACTGCTTCCTTCATTGTGTTTTAACCTCAGTTTAAAGAATTGTTTTAAGGATCCCATGGGATACCCCTCGCAAACTGTTTTAGACGCTGCATTCAGCAATTCACACCACCTGTGTTTGTCGCGGATGCGGTGGACGCGGGCCGGGAAATAAAGAGTGTTGGTGGGCTGGGAAATGTTTTCCGTGTTCCTGCAGGACCATCTAAGAAGACGCATGTTTGTCGCAGATGCGAATTGCTGTATGTAGCGTGTAAAACAGTTTGCGATATTGCACGCGGTCGTGCGTCGTAACCGAAAAGTCAACGTGGCTCAGAGCTGCATGTGGACTGTAGCACAGACAAACAGAAATGACGGCGTGTTTTCTGAGGCATCGCGTCCGAGTTGGCGGGCGTGGCTCTGTGAGTTTTCGTCGTATCCAATGGTCTTAGAGTTGGTGGGAGTGGCTCCTTCCTGTGTGCTTTCATGGGTGTCTTGCCTGCTCTGGCAGCGGCTTAGAGAATTATATATACTGTATATAAATAATGGGACTGGAAGATAGGGCCTAGTGAGATGGTGTAAAAAGAGAACAGGAGAAGACCCAGTACTGATTCTTGGTACACTCCCATGCTTGCCATCTCTTTCGCAGGCACACAATAGGATCTGCCCAAGAGGTAGAATTTGGACCATCTAAGAGCAATCCCAGTGAAACCTATGTAACGGAGGGTGGCAAGGAGAATCAGATGGTTGATTGTGTCAGAGGATCTTGAAGTTTGAGGCTGGTGGGGTGTGCAGTTGTATCAAGTTGAAAAAGCAAAGAAGAGAAAGGAAGGCCATAGCAGGTGGATGTTCAGGTCCCTGAGGATTATAAGTGGGCTGTCACCATCTGAGTCTGAGGAGAGTATCATGTCCAGCTCATCAAGGAAGTTCTTTAGCAGACCTGGAAGCTGATAAATAGCAGCAATTTTTTTAGTTAATAACAGACACAGATTGTACGATACTCAAAGATGTTGTAGTTGTGCGCAGCACCCATATGGTACCCAGGGGGTGAATCTTCATTTCTTGGAGATATGTGTGTCTGGTCCCTCCCCACCTTCCAGCTCATTT
This sequence comes from Erpetoichthys calabaricus, assembly GCF_900747795.2. Lineage (NCBI taxonomy): Eukaryota > Metazoa > Chordata > Cladistia > Polypteriformes > Polypteridae > Erpetoichthys > Erpetoichthys calabaricus. Next base: position 60,315,623 of record NC_041401.2, on the reverse strand, counting down.
ACATGCCAATACTCACTTGATCGGGGCCAACTCCATGTGCTTGTCTTTTGGCAGTATGAGGGATGGCAGAATACAGTGACTATAAAAAGTATTCAACCCTTGGAAATGTGTCCTGTTTGACTTTGAATAACTGAAGAAGACTCTTTAATGTCAAAGTGAAAATGGATCTCTGCAAAGTGGTCTAAATTAATTACAAATATAAAACATAAAATAATTGATGAAAGTATTCACCCCCTTCAAGACAGTATTTAGTAGACACACCTCTAGCAGATATTATAGTCTTGAGTCTATGTGCACTGATCTTTACTTCTCTCTATCAGCTTTGCACATTTGGACACTGACATTTTTCCCCATTCTTCTTGCTTGAAGATCATGAGTGAACGGCTTTTTCCTAGTCCAGCTACAACTTCTCAGGTGGATTGTGAGCTGGACTCTGACTTGACCCCTTCAGGACATTAACATTGTTGTTTTAAAGCCATTCCTGTATAGCTGTGGCTATATACTTGGGGTTGCTGTCTTGCTGGAAAACAAATCTTCCCCGAAGGTACAAGTTTCTTGCAGACTACATTAGGCTTAAGTCTAATGATCTCCCTATATCATGCTGCATTCATTTTACCTTCCGCCCTCACATGTTTTTTAGGGCCTGCTGCAGAGACATGTCGACAACAGGATGATGTTGCCACCAAATGTTTCATAGTAGAGATGGTGAGCTTTTGTTACTGTGCAGTGTTAGGGTTACATGAAATGCGGTGTTAACTAAAAAGCTCAGTTTCGGTCGCATCAGACCATAGAACCTTCTTCTAGCTGACATGAGAGTCTCCCATGTGCCTTCTGGCAAACTCCAGCTGAGATTTCATGTACTTTTTTCTCTTTGCCTTTCTTCCAGGTGATAGGGCCTGTAGTTGAATGTCCAATCTCTGCAATCTCAGCCTTTGTAGCTTGTAACTCATAGGTCTCTTGATGGCCTTTCTCGGTATTGTACTTCTTGCATGAACACTCAGTTTGTACAGATTGCCTGCTTTAGATAGATTTCCAGCTGTGCTATACTCCTTTCATCTCTTAATGATTACTTTAACTGGACTCTAAGGGATATTCAGTGACTTTGATATTTTCTTGTTTCCCTCGACTGAATTTTGGTCTTCAGTCACCTTTTCACGGAGTTACATAGAGTGTTCTTTTGTCTTCATTGTTTAGGACATCCCACCATAATGACTCACAGTAAGTTGGACCTTCCAAATACGGTGCATTTATATTACAATCGATTGAAACCCCTTGACAAATGACAGGTGATCTCCATTGAACTATTGATGTGACTTATAAAACCAATTGGCTCCAACAATTACGATTTAGGGGTGCCGTATTAAAGGGGGTGAATAGTTATGTGACCAACTTATTTTCTGCTTATATTTATAATTTATTTAGACCAATTTTTCTTAAATAATGGGTCACAGATGTGTCTCTGATAGGTAGCTACATGTTGGTGTAGTAAAATTAGCCAAATTCAAATTCTGTGTCAAATGATATGCCAACTGCTTTTTAGCATACTATTTATTGCAAAAGTACAGTAAATGAAAAAACAACATTAATGCATCATGGGGAGATTTTCTATTGTTTAAAAGAAAATATATAATAAATATTTCCCACCTCCTGTCTCACAACCTATTAAAAAATCAGTCTGAGAAGACAAACATCAAAGACATATATAGGAGAGTAGGCAGGAAATGACAGATAAACTTGTGAGGTATAGAGACAGTGGCACTAGCTTGAAATGTTGAAATGAAAATAACAGTTGTGGGATAAGAAATGTGACAAGAAATGTGAAATGCTTTCAGGGTGTTATGAAGGGTGAATGAATTGGGCCAAGCACCTAACACTCACAGGCTCGGACACAAGTATAAAATGATCAAGAGATTTATTGTGGGGAAACTCTTCACTAGTAAGCGTGTCCCACCACAGCCACAATAAAATACAAACCACACAACAACTGTTTGTTTTTGTCTTCCTCTTTCTGTCTCTCTCTCTCGGTCACTGCATTCACTCCTCCACATAAGCTTTGTCGCCTTCCTTCCGAGTCTGGCTCCACGAGTTGAGGCAGGTGGATCCTTTTATATGGTCCGTGGAAGTACTGCCGATGTTTGGAAGGCTTGGCCTGATGTCATGATCTTGGTTGAGTTTAGAAAAGCACAGCTGCCAAAAACTTTCAAGGTTGCCCACTAGAGGGGGGAAACATGGTCAAAATATGCCAACTAGGAGCCCAAAAGGCAGACACAGATGTTGATAAAAGGTTTATTTTAGCAAACCAGAGAATCATGGTCTAAAACAGAGCAAAGGTTCAAAAAAATAACAATAAAGACAGTCCCAGTCTGAAATCCAGAGGTGAGGTCAAAAACAGAGCAATGGCTGAAAAAATCAATAATCACAGTCCCAAAATGAAATCCAAAGAAAAAGTTGAAAAACAAAGCACAGGGTCAAAAATCCAGAAAACACAACCAACAGCAATAGCAGTAACACAGAAACTCACCAAAACTCTTCACTCCTTAGTTCAATGAAGCTCTAGGAAATATGGGAGGCCCTCCCTTAAATAGGGTGAAGGGCCATTCCTGGTGGTAACTGGAAGGTGGCCCTGCCCCTTGGGGAGCCACCCATAAAACACAAGGGATATAGCCTTGGCCATGCTCCTTTCCCAACACACACAAACACACAGTAAAATGTACAAATGAAACATTAATACAAATAAATGATACAAAATTAAATAAAACAGCCAAGAAACACAACTGTGAACAGTTGGAAACAGTTGGAACAGCCTGGAGGAAAATGCTGACTGAAGCATGACACCATCACCAAAGCCCATAAGCTGTCTCCATGCACATGCATGTGACTATGCACGTATATGTAGTGCTGTGGCAGTTTAATCGTCATGTGCAACTCGTCAGTGTCTCATTTTGTGTTCATAGTTATGGTATAATAAATCTGAAACAGAGTGCAAAGAGAATTTTACATTAGGTTTAACATGTCTCAGTGAGGAAGTATTCCTTCCTGTCATAATATTTTCAGCGTGGTTCGACAAATGTCCATCAACTAGTAGTGTGAAGAATGTTTTTGTTAGACCACTGAGAACCGAAAGAACACCAGAAACTATGTAAATGTTGAAATAAGCAGGAGACATTCAGCACAATGTCAGTTGGTGGAGTTCAACCTTTTAGACTGTACTGTTTGCCAAATTATTGAACAAGGCTTATCTTATCCATGTAATATACGAACAGTGCATACATGTTTGGAATCATTTAGCTTTATGTTTTTACTCGGCTAAATGAATTGTTTTTTCTCAGCTTTACTATACCTTACGCTAAGCATTTCCATCGACAGTAATAAACCTCAGGAATTTATTCCTGTTTTTGATGATAATAAACGTTTCAGGTTTAAGCCCCAGGTGCTCCCTGTGTGGAGTTTGCATGTTCTTCCCATGTGTATTTGTGTTTTCTCCACGTGCATGGGTTTCCTCTCACAGTTCAGTGGCATGCATGTTAGGTGGACTGGTTATTTTAAATTGGCCTATGTGAGTGTGCTTGTGTGAGTGTGTTCACCCATGGGCCGCACCATGTCCAGGAGATGTTCCTGCTTTGCCCCCTATGCTTCCTGGGATAAGCTCTAGCTGTCCTTTGACCCTATTCAGGATAACCGGGTTTGGAAAATGGATAGATGGAGTATTGTTTTAACAATACATTTGTAATGTTCATTTGACAAATATACTTAAAAGGAAACAAAAACATATTTTTATTATATTAACTTTTGCCCCCTACTCGCTCCGCTAGCCAGCCCCCGGGCAGGCGCTACGCACTAGCCTTTTTCCGGTTCTGCCATTTGCGTATGGGGATGCAGTTGTACAATTTAAACAGATTTTTATTTTCATGGGAATTGTTACATGTGCATAATAGAACTAACTATTTTACAATATAGCGAGTAATTAACCATATTAAAAAATAGTAAAATGTAATAATGTGAAAGTAAATTATGTTTCATGTTGCGTTAGAGTTATTCATTGCGTAATATGATTTTGTTCTGTTTGGCTTTGAAATTAACATGCAAATACTCATTAAACTTACACTTTTACTGCAAAACTTAAGTAAAAACAATGTTTTGAATTAAATATTTCATCAATATTGTATTGAATTTTGATTCTGTGTTTGTCCTTTCTCGTGACAACGCAACATATAACTGCACGTGATTGAATTTTGTTTCATTCTCTCTATTAAATAAAACAACCTTTTCTAATGTTTGGCTCTGAGATTTGTTAATTGTCTTTGCAAAAGCTATTCTAATGGGAAACTGTTAATGTTTTAATACGAATGGCATATCAAGATCTCCTTTGTTGTCTAATGTTATCCGCAGAAGATGTACTACATTACATTTCTTGGATACATCCGTCTTTCTACAGTAATTCATGTGGTGGAAGACCGAATGTTGTTAATGGTTGTAGTTCATGTTCTGCACGATCACCACCAACTGTTTCAGCATAGTCTATTGATATGCATTTAACCAATTTTTTTTTCGTGTAACCAATCGACATTTTTGGCATTAATTCATTTGACTTCATTGTTTCTCGGTGCTAGGATTGCCTGTGTACTTATTTTTTCTGTTGATAACCCTTCGTGATGAAATTCTTCAATAAGATTTGGACATAATACGTCTTCTTTAATTGGGAACTTAAAACTGAGGAAAACGTTAAAAGTTATAAGAGCTGGGAGAGCAGGAACTGTGTCTGACAAAAGCATTCGCATGAATGGGAGGTGAGATTATTTTGTGCGTGATTGAATGTGGTTGAGAGGAGGGCGTGACTTGAAAAAATCTCATGGCCAAAATCTCGTCTCGTGGGACTTGAAAAATCTCTTGACAAAAGTCTTGTCTCAGCCCAGGATTTTTTTATATAACAGAGAGATTTGTCTCTTTATTCTGGTGTGTAATAATTCTGCTGTAGTTTATTCTGCTGTATAATAATAATCCTCTACTTGGATCCCAGTATGGTACAGATCTTCTAATTTGGGTACTCAGATTAAAAGATTTAAAACCTCCTGATATAGAAAACTCTGCAGAGATTTGTTTTCACTTTGACATTAAAGCCTCTTTATCTGTTGATCGGTGTCAAAAATGGCAAATTAAAACCAATGTAAATAACTTTGTATAAGAATTAAAAGTGAAAACATCCAATGTGGTGAACACTTTTTATAGGGACTGTCATTGGTGAAAATCTAGATTCAGAGAAAAGATGCAAACATTACATTTGAGAAGGTAGATTAGGCAAACCTCTTCCTTTGAGAATAAGTTCAGAAAACAGGAATTGTATATATTTGGTGACAGGTAATGTTAGGGCAGAATTGATGTAGTCTTTGCAGTCCTGGCTGTAATCTGAAAAGGCTTCATTCAAAATTCAAAAAAATTGTCAATACTAGATATTTGCTTTGTAAAGTGAACTGTGACGGTTCTCATTCTGAAAGGCACTGTATAAATAATTGGAATGCAGCATTACAATAATGTGTGAAGGCATCCTAGAGAAGAAATGAGGTTAAAAAACAAATGTGGCAGGTAAAGAATGAAAGTTGGATCGAAAAAGAGTCCCTGATGCAGGCGGTAAATGAGGAAGATCAAGTCTGCTTTCTTTAATTCCTAAATGACCAGTGGCAGAAGACTCGAGAGCATCAAGCGCAACTCTTCTTTCAGTGAGGGGGATTTCACCCCTAATGGCTCAAATTGATATTAAAAGCTCCTCATTAAAGATTCTGTTTGAAAATCTGCACAATTACTGGCCCCAAAGCATTGCCCAGCAGTGTTCTTCTCTCAGAATGCGCTTGGGTCCCAATATTTCAGGAATACGAGCCTCTGCTCATGAATACTGTATAACGTCATTCCTTTTGAAGTTACTTTTGCTAACTGCTGTCTAGGTGGAAATGCAACTCTAACAGTGCACAGATGGGTGCCGCTATGAATTGCACATTGAAATCCTTGGTTGAAATAGTCAGTGTCTCTCTCATACAAAGAAAGAAAAGACCCGGCAAAGATATGTTAGAGTCAGAGTGACATAATCCTGTGCCTGTTAATGTCATGCCAGACTCCTTTCCAAGGTTCAGTGGTTGCTGTGGCATTCGTTTGTAAAGTTGTATTCAAACCTGTGGTGGATGTTGTGCTGTTACAATGACCAAGTTATTTCCAGATAGGAGACACATTTAGTTTAGTGTCTGTATTTTGTTTAAATAAAGGGAAGACTTTCTGGGGACAACAAAGGCTAGATTCTTAAAGAATTAATATTCTTAATTATAGGTATTACTTCAGAACTTCTGCATGTAGTACACTGTATGAGTTTGTTTTGCCCTTAGCTATAGGCACTTTTTCTGCCTCTTGTGGATCAACCCCTGCTTGTCTGACTTCTCTTATAAGTATGCCCTTGATTTCACTTGGTCACTTCTTAAAAATTCACCATATGGATCACAAATTAGTGCAATAAGACAAGCATTACAGTTAGCTTTCTTTTACATGAAATATTTGTAATGAGGACAGGTAGAATGTTTGGCAATCTATCCGTTCATTTTCTAACCAGCTCAGGTTTGTGAAAAGCCAGAGAATTTGATAGCAACATCAGACACAATGCAGAAATAAACCCTGAATAGGGCACCAGTTCATGAGGTATTCGACTATTAATCATTCAATACATATTTATAGCACCATTTAGAGTAATTACTCTCATAAGGTGTTTTAGAAAAGCAAGTAGAAAATTAAGCTACATTCAATTATGTTGTTAGACTTAAGGGCAGCGTTTAATACCATTGACCATTCTATTTTACTGCACAGGCTGCAAAATGATGTTGGGCTTACAGGCACTGTCCTTGCCTGGTTTAGCTCTTATTTATCAAATCGATTCCAATATGTACCGAAATGTGCTGTCAGTACTCCGTCATTACACACAGAAGTGAGATATGGTGTCCCGCAAGGCTCAGTACTGAAACCTTTACTGTTTTCATTTTACTTGCTTCCACTGGGATCTATCATTAGGAAAAATCATTTTAATTTTCACTCATTCGCAGATGACACCCAGGTATACCTTTCTTTTAGACCGAATGAAGTTTCTCCGATGTTGTCTTTAATTAGTGAATTTAGTGAGTGGATGGATGAGAACTACTTGTCCTTAAACACCGATAAACTACAGATGTTAATTATTGGAGGGAATGACGCTGATCGCAACAATATTTTGTCACTAATGACTCAGTTGGAATCACCATTAGTTTAACTGAATCAGCTCACAATCTAGGAGTTACAGAATCTTTAACTCAAGCATGTCATTTAAAGTGCACATTACAAAGTTGTCCAAATCATGTTTCTTCCATCTTAGAAATATTGGGAAATGAAGGTGTTTTCTAATTAACCAGGATTCTGAGAAATTAATTCATGCATTATTTCTAGTAGGACTGACTGCTGCAATTCGGTGTTCAGTGGATTCTGCTCTGTACTTGTAGTATTTTTATTGCACTTTTATATTATATTGAGGATTACTTCTGTCCTCTTCTGTTCTGTGTATTGTGTTGTATTTACCCCCCTTTTTTGACACCCACTGCAAACCCAACCTACCAGGAAAGGGGTCTTTCTTTGAACTGCCTTTCCCAAGGTTTCTTCCATTTTTTCCATACAAAGGTTTTTTTGGGAGTTTTTTCTTGTCTTCTTAGAGAGTCAAGGCTGGGAGGCTGTCAAGAGGCAGGGTCTGTTAAAGCCCATTACAGCACTTTTTGTGTGATTTTGGGCTATACAAAAATAAATTGTATTGTATCGTATGGTATTGTATTGTATTGTACTTGTCCAGGCCAAAGTGAATTTTTTGATTTTTTGCTTTAATGTGATAGAAATTTGATGTTTTCAGGGCTTCATGGACACATAAAATTGCAATAAATAGGCCACGCACAGCATGGGTTTAATTTAATTTGGTCTGCTGTAAAAATGTTTATTTAAATAGTTTCTAACTTCAGCAGAGAGGCAGGTAGGTTTAAAATGAATGCTGTCTTTTGGGTGTGAATTTCCCAGATCTGCTGTTGCTGAAGACTAAGAAATTTGCACAATGCCAGTGACTGTCAGTGTCACTGCACAGCAGACATGAAAGTGGCCTAATATGTGGAGTAAACAAGATTTGGGTGTACAAATGTTCAGTACTTGACAGGCGTGCCTGCAGCAAACCAGCGATCGTGAAGTGTAGAATAAGTTCAACATTCTCTTTATCATGCATTTATTAGCAGACTGCTGAATCACCGCCATATAAGACTACAAATCTTAAGCAACTGGTCTTTTATTTGCCTATTGCTGCCTGGACTGTGCCATACTGTTTGACTTGTATACTCCGTAGCAGTCTTGTGACTGCTTGAATTTGAGCTTCCCTTCTGGGTGGGTTGCTCAAAGGGTGTCTCCCACCTTAGCACTAGTTGTAGTTGCCTCTCTCTCTTTCTACCCATAATTCTTCTGTCTCGTCTTGATCGCTTCAGGACAGTGAATAGAAGATGATATCAAACTACCTGACCTCTTACTTGCAACTTTACAAATAAATGTGATGTAATCATTGATCAGGGACTAATTAGTTTGATATGTTTTTCATGCCAGAGGCAGTTGTTCTTTAAAATGAAAACAAGGTGAGAGTGGAGTGACTTATACAAGGGAACCGCTTTCTTGTCGGTGAGATAGGAAGAATATTAAAAGGCACATTGAGATGAAGGGTGAGAGACAAGCCGGTAATAGTGGGATATAATAACTCTGTAAATGTTTGAAATGCTCCCTCATTTCTCACAGTCGCCAATAGGTATATTACTGTCAAGTGCACAGGCACAGACTGCAGACTTCCAAAAAGGAACCACTGAATTAAGAAAAGGTGGGAAAATTTTTAAGATGTGACGACTACACCCTTATCCTTAACTCTTCCATATGATCTGCAAAAGTAATACACAGTCAGGAGTCTTGGTGCAATGTCAGACACACCTGCTAATGTATTCATGTTTAACATGGACTGATGGCTGAAGGTGAACTGGAAGGTCTCTAGCTTTTATTTCAGTGTCCAAAAATATTTCCTGTGATAAGAATATAAGTGTAGTTATTTCGTTCCTTTCACCTACAACGTTGAGAGTCCTCAGAGTATTTATTTCTACTGTCGACACAGCAGTGTTGGGCAGAATACAACAGCAAAACCTGAAAAGGATGTCAGTCAGTGGCTGGGCACACACACAGCTACATTTACTTAAAGTCATGTGTAAATTTAGAGTCACTAGTTAACCTAAAAGGATTATTTTATATTAATGTGAGCAAAAACCCACTGGACTCTGGTACAACGTGCAATACTTACACAGACAGTAACCAGGCTGAGAAATTAATTCATGTCCCTGGACCAGTAAAGCCACAGCAGTCAGCACTGTGCCATCTTTAATTGTGGGTATACTGTATATTGGGATGGCTTTCCTGACAATTGGTTGCTGACAGCAAGGGCAAACCAGGATAACATAACATAGGATGATGTAAAGGGGAATAAAGTCGCATGAAAACCTCCCGAAGAGAGTGACAGTCATGCTTGTATAACAAGAGGACCTTTACATGCTGGTAAGGAAAAACAAAGACCACTAGAAGGTGGTATATTATGTCTTTCATAGTACAAAAGCACCACAAAAGAAGAGAGGAAGAGCATAGCCTTGAATGAAAAATGCAAAGTACCGTACAGTAAATACTTGCTATCTGCAGATTGCATTCTCACCAATTCGATTATCTGCTATTATAAAAGTACCTGTGGTCTAAAGGTAAAGGTAGCTATTCACAAATAAGGTCCACACTGCTGGCCATGGTATGGGACAGGGATGGACATCAGAAGGTTGAATTTACAACAATAAAAAAAAAATTCTCAGAGGTCTATCATGTGGCAGTTAGTCAGGAAATTGATGAATAACAGGTCTGTGATGCCCTTAGATGTCCGGGGCTGCATGTGTGCTACAAACCACTTGTATCTACCTGGGGCTGAGATGCATGGGTAAGCCATTGAACCCTATTTGTGATGGGAATCTGGCTTGCAATTGATCTCCACAAAAGAACAATTCCCAGTAAGTACAAGTCCTTACCCTTTGTATAAATTGCCCGTTGCTACTACCGATTGATGGTTTAGTGAAATCCTCAAATCATCCCTGCTGTTGTTGCTTGCACCATCTGGTGGAGCACCTAGAAGACGATCACACTTGACTATACGGGAAGTAAAAGTCATAACAAGGTTTCCATAGGTGAACTTATGGAACGATCATTATGAAAACTTGAGAAACCAGAGCAGAAAGCCGGTGCATCCACCCAACCCCATCTCCCCCAAAACTGGTGCTTCACCAGGCCTTGATCCATTTTTCTCCATAGGATCAATGCTTCAGTATCCACGTTTTCCATATCTGTGGAGTTTTTTAGGAACGTAATGCTCAAGATGCTTGATTTCAAGCTTGTTTGACCTTATGCTGAGCCACAGAAAAAGGCCATTGAGGGCTGGCAAGTGATCACAAGGTCTTCTGAGCAAAAAGGTGTGTGTACATTGTCCATTGCCTGGAAAGATGAGAGGACAGGAAGGACTAGAAGGAGGAGGCAGCACACAGTCTTCATCTAGAGCTAAAACAAACAGCCGATTTGGAGGTAATTTGGAGATTTAAATGCTACTGAGGGCTCTGGAATAGAAGGATTCTATGCTCCAATGGAGATCCCAGTAGCCAAAAATGTCCCTGATGTAACTGCAAAAGTGACCCCAGTTGGGATTAAAGAGCTGCTTAAATCCAGATGGTTAACTGAGGCTAGGGTTGAGGTTGGGTTTCTGCAAGTCAACTTTAATCAGCAGTAAGTAGAGAGACCAAGGTCATGATAAAGATAAGAAAGTAGGAAGAAGTCTGTTTTGTGTGATATTTGGAAGGTACCCAATTTATTTGTACTTTGAGGTTTCCTTGTATCATCCCTCCTTGTCTTTGTTTTTTTAAGGAAAATTAAATTCTTGTTCTGATATATTTTGTACTTTTCGGCATTATTTTGACTTTGGAGAAACACCACAAGGGCTCCCTCCCCTGGTGCAAAATATTAATGGAAACAATATCAGGTGGGCTCATCCTCATGCAGCAGTGTGCTGGGTGTTCCACAGTAAAACACTTAACGTCCTTGTCTTTCTCTTTTTGCTTTCCTAAACTCCTATCTTCGGCCTCTGGCTCATCGCTTCATGATTATCCATACTGACTGCTCTATGTGGGTGAAGAGGCTTTTTGGGATGTGCTGGCTGCTGCTGTGTCTCGCCTTGCCATGGCGCGGCTCCCAGCTGCACTCACATTGATAGATTAATGCAAACATTACTAGTGACAAAGACGAATGGGGTGCTAAAAACCCAACATTAAAATAAATTGCTTTTAAAATCTGAGCTGTGCAACCTTTCAACTCTAATTAGGCAACTAACTTTTTTGCAGCAGCAATTTAATTACAGAAACAGTAAAAATGAAGTCTGTAACAACAGTGTTATTAGGTTTTAAGTAATAGGCTGTCGCCCGTCGAGGGCCGATTCGCCCCTGCACTGTGCCACCTCTCCTTATTGAATGAGGTTATTAGATGTTGGCACTTCTGGCAGCTCGCTGGAGAAAATGTAAAGAATGACTGCAGCAAATCTTATAATAAAGAGCACTCTTGGTCAGCTGGTGGGTGCTGAGGGTCTGGGCATTGATATTCAGGGAACTGCATATACAAGCTTACAGTCCATTTTTCCTCTGTAGTAAATTTTGGTTGCGGTCACTCAGGTTGGCACTTGCCCTGCCAGCCGTTTATATGAATGCTGCTACTGGCATATCTCAAAATTTATGCATGTTCCTACAATAATGAAGGTGGGGCTGACAAGTTTTTCTTTTAAACCTGCCTGTCTCTCTATCCTCTGAAGTCAGAAACAACTGAATTAAATTGTTTTTTGGAGATCATGAGGTGCCTGGCCAATTTTTTGTAATTTAGGGGCAAACTTTTGTGGTGTTAACATAATAATTATGAAACATTCTGAGACACCAGGATATTTATTTTACTTTTTGTTCAAATACCTTAAACTGATACTTCTGCCTTTGGCGTATCTTTATTAATAAGCTTGCGGTCAATGTGTGAAATATCCTGTTGTAATCAGTGGAGTCCTGTTGGCTGAACACTGAAATCTAACTCTGGTGCTACAGAATACACAATGAATTACATATGAAGAATGTTATCAGTTAAGATATGCAAACCTTAAGCATACAAAATCGTATTAAATGAATATGCAGTCTGCAAAAAAACAAAACAAAACAGACATAACTGAGATGATGCTACCTGTTAAACACCGTTGCAGCCTCGCCTGGACCACTTAATTTCCTGCTGAAGCTGAATACCAGCTTCTTTTAAAGTGCATGCCAATCTCCTGTAACTCTCTGCGCACTCCTACTGAAGTCTTCTCGATAGCACTGCCACTGGATCATCCCAATTACAGGCTTGTTTATTGAGAAACTAAATGCAGGAACACTGCAGTGCCTGAATGGGGCTCTAATTTATTCATTTTTCTAAGAAAGTCTCCACAATCTTTCCCGAACACCCCCACCCCTCCATTTTAAAGCATATGTACTTCTGCCACTCAAGCATTTAGCCCCGCCCAGGCTGTTATCAGATACTCATCTTTGCCCCACCCACTTTATGAAGCACTCAGAGACCACACTCTCTTTCAGTTCTGCCACTAAAGAGCTCTCTGCATTCTGTTACAATATTTTCTCACATACTTAGTAATGGGCACAGAGTAATTTATAATGTCATATGACATGACAGACTGGTTTCTCAGTGTTTCTTTTGACTAAAAAGGCAGAAAATATTTATTTCTATTTTCAAAAATTAATATATATATATATATCTTTGTGGTTGGCTTAAATCTGATGAAAGGCATTTTTAGTCTGGATGTCCCACCAGCCTTACAGGGGTTTTTGGAGCATCTGCTATTCCAGTAGTTCTCAACCATTTTGGCCTTGGTACCCAGTTTTATCTGATTTTGTTTAGTGACCCTTTATCAGCAGTAATTTTAATGTAAACTAGCCAATGTTTCCCCTGAATAGTACACATTAACAAATAATAGACATTCATCATTTAAATGCAGCATACATAATAGATAAAATATGCATGGTATTCATCTAAAAATAACTAGACACATGGGTGTTTAATGTTGAATCAAATGTATGTGTTTATTTATCTTTTGAATGGGTAACCTGGGCTTGTCTTATTTTCATAAGTTTGTCAAAACAGGGTAAATCAAGGGTAATCAGACTAAATGAAGAGAGTGCAGTGAGGAACATGTTTCAGTGTGCTGACAGTTGACTTGCCTACAATTTTAGGTGTACACTGCTGCACAAGGCAAGACAAGCTGTTCTGCAATTGTATGCACTTTCTTATAATTTGTAGTTCAATGTGCAACAAGAGATGCCTCTTGTGCTTGCTGACCTGTTGCACAAACACACTAGATTTTTTTTGTGAAGCCTTAAGATTTTCATTTTTTCATTTAAAAACGTCAAATGATTTACTTCCATAAGTAGCACAATAGCCCCTGCTCAGCACACATCACAGTAAAAGAAAATCTATATCTCAAAAAACATGTATTGTATGCTCTTTTGACGTTTCTGTTTGGTTCAGGAAGTTTGTGATGAATCTTGTGAGGCTGATATGGAACTGGAAGAGTTCAGAGAAGGTGGGGCATTTGAGGAACTTGTCCATGTTCGTTGGCTTTCTTAATGAAGTGTGTGGTGCATTACAGGTTATCATCTTCTCATAACAGGTTTTACATCAATTATTTCAATTCTTCAGCATGCAGGAACAAAATGTCTGTTTGAATAGGTGCAGAATTGAAATCTGTAATTAGTGGCCCCTAAAACATTAGTACAATGGCTAATTTAACTTTATTTTTTTTAATCTTAAGCTGACAACCCATCTAGGGAATCCAGTGACCCACAGATTGAGAAACACCACCCTACACCATTGAATGAGACTCTAAAATAATGATTCAGCCAAAACTCGGATTAGTCTACAGATTGGTGATTGAGTTACTGAATCCTGTGCATTATGAGAGCCAGACCATTCTGTGTCTTGGGGCCTCATGTGTAATGCTGTGCTTAGAATTCACACTAAAACCTGCTGTATGGACAAAAACAGAAATGTACGGACACACAAAAAAATTCAGGTTCACAAAATTGTGCATAAGCAAATTTTCACACACTTAACCTTTATATATCTCAACCAACGTGAACTTTAATGCATACAGCCCCACACTGACTCCTCCCATAATTTTGCATATTTGAATATGCAAATAAATATAAATTGCCCCTTCTGTTCATTGTTTTACTAGAAGACATTGGTAAAAGCACTATAAAGCAGTATAAAAAGAAGAATTTGCGAAGTAGAGGTCCTACTCAGTGATGTGGACGCAAGTAAAAATGTACAATTTGTATATTTGCGACCCGAGTTTTCATAACAGTTTTAATCTTGCCCCCCTAATGTTTTTTTAAAACTCTAATAAAATTTATTCCTATATTTTTTGCTGCTGATACACCGCTACAAGTTTAAAATTTGCCTACGAATAGCGAAATTACGCCACATATGGCACCATTCTCACCCCCTTTTTTTTGTTACTACGCACCCCACAGTTTGAGAACCGCTGGCCTAGGCAGTGGTATGACTGAGCAACAGAAGGAAATTGATGGAGTCAAACTCAAAAGTTCAAGTTTAGAAAGTTGCACAGTGCCAGAAATAAAAAAGAAGTTATCAAATGTCAAAGTCGACATGAACAAGTGAGTGTCTGAGTGTCATATGGAAGTGTATTAGGGCCACAGAGAAAAAAAAGGACACTGAAGAAAAAAAAAAGCTATGTTGAGATTAAACTTGAAATTTCGACTTTAATCTCTAAATTTCCACTTTAATCTCGTACTTTGTTATGTCATTAAAGTGGATTGTCATAAAGTTCATCTTAAAATAAATGTTTAATTTACTAGAGTTTCTCAAATCCCATTGTAACTAAAGTAGCACATTAAATACTTCAAATTCTATGTGTTCCCCGACCCAGTCATTAATCACTATGTGCTTCCTGCACAGGCTTTCTTTTACGCCGACAGGAGCACACAGGCAATGATCGCCACACAGAATACATTACATTCATGAGCTTACAGCTCTCTGAACATTTTAGAATAATAACATGTGCACTTGATATAATTTTCATGAAGAAATTAAAGCATGTATTAAACTTGTGGGGGCACAAATACTGTAAACAGGTTAAAATAGTCTCTTTGGTGTACTGAGAGTAACAACATTAAAGCAGCTATGGTATTTGGAATAGTTGGGCCATTCCATGAACCATTATATTGATACAGAATGATTACAATCAAGAGCCGTCATGGATGTGAATCTAAAAAAGAAAGGGACACCACACAGAAACAGTAGCGCTGCTTTGAAGCTGGGAGATGCCCGTTTGCAAAACCAAGCAGAAAAATGCGTATGCGTGGTCCAAGGCTGCTGTAAAAATGTGTGTGGCTTTACACCAAGTTTAGTTTTATACATCTTGAAGTGAGCATGGAAACGGGCGTACACTACATTTTCATGTTTATGCACCATTTATACATGAGGCCTTTGGGATTTCATCATTCATTTGGCCTGCCAGTCTGTGTTCAAGGGCTTGGCCCTCATATTACTATGGAATGTTTGTGTACTTTTCTTTAAAGGAGGCTTGCTTTAGAGGCTCAATTTATGACATGGCTCACCAGTTTCAGTTTAGTTTTTATCAACTCATTATTAAGAGGATTCTCAGTTTGTAGGTCTGGTTCCTCCTTTCGAGGCTGATTTAATTTAACAGTTGTTTGGCTCACTCAGGGCTTCAGTTTGTAAGTTTGGCCACTCCATATATAACATGCTGAGGCATATCTTCCTTTGATTTTGGGGGATGATCATTCATGGCACTGACTGTCGCATTTTAAACAGATGGCATTTCACTCTATAGGCTATCAGATTCTCACAGAAAAGGAACATAGACTTGTCTTGCTGGGCGGTCGACCTTGCGGTCCACACCTCTGAGGGCTCCTGAATCCCACGCTCTGACTATTTGGCTGGTTAAATATATCCTCCTCTCACCAGTCGGAGCCGCGGTACTGAGCCCCCACCCTTTCCTGTGCCCCCTTTTCTTTCTGAAAAAAACTTAATTTATATTCCGACGATGGTGTGCGGCTCACTAACTTGCTTTGTCTCGCGCTGTTCCCTTGGTGACAAGCGATCCACTTGCTTGCCAGGCCATTAAAAACAGCTCCAGAAAACTGTACACAGTGTGCCGCTAGGCTGCTGAGGTCACTGCCGGGGGAGTAGGTGGGAGAGAACAAAATGAAGTTTGGGGCAGCCGCTCTGTCTGCCTGTGTGCTTGTGCAGATCAGTGGTCGGTAATGAGCAAGTCAGACGTGACAAGTATAAGGAACATGAAAATCAGACTGTTTCACAGAGCAGAGCAGCGAAGCAGAAGCTTAACTTAAAGCCAGCAAGAATTGAAGAGGAAAAAACCCTGCTGATTTTTTTTACTTCATTTTAGTTTTATATAGCACTCTCCTCAGAAGAATAGATTTGCAAATGAAAAGATTAAAGATATTCATGTAAATATCCATCCATTCACAGGATCTTTATAGCCCAATTCAGGGTAGCAGTGCAGATGCAGTGCAATCCTGGACCTGGTGCTCGCCCAGTAGGGGTCCATTCAAACACACACTTTACTCTTATGAGGTATTTTAGAGTTGCCAATTAACCTAACATGCATGTTTTTAGTTTGTGGGAGGAAAACTGGAATACCAAGAGAAAAAGCCCCAAAGACACATAGAGAACATACAGTTTTCATGGTGATGGGTTGCCTGGTGGATAATACATTTGTGAACAGGAACAGATGGCATGGCACAGTGGCAGGGCTTAGCTAGACCCTAGAATAGACAGAAAGATCATGGAGGGTTGGCATCAGGGTACAATGCTATCTGGCTGATAGACAGCAACATATTCTCCTGACCTAGATGTGGTGGTAATTTGGCCTTTAACTTGTGAGCTCTGGGAGAAATGGCTTATTAGTTAGCAGAACATGTTCCTAGTCCACAAAGGATGGGAGTGTGTTGCATTTTAAGTCTTTGTGTGCAGTATTTAGATTGGCAAGTGGAGAAAAGAAAGAAACCAAGTTTAAATTCTGCCCTTGTCTTTTGAACAAGTCAACAGTTGTGTATCTTAGAATTTGCTTGACAAATAGGGACAGACTCAGGGAGCACAGGCAAAAGGAAAAGTGGATCAGGAGAAAGGAACAAACTTGCATGACCGATAAATTGTCAAGACTGGGAAATCAAAAATAAAAATTAATTGTCAAAGTTCCAAATGCCAACCCGAAATTGACTGAAAGTCATAACCTTTAAACACTAGGGAAAAAAAACACAAAACTTGCACAGAAAATGGTTGGTATCCACAATGTTGGACAAGAGGAAGTGCATGACACTGACTTTTATATATGTTTGATCGGGTGATGTGATGGAGTGCATACTTCAAAATACTAAATGGCATTATGGGATATAAATATTTTACCACCTTCAAAATTAATTCAAAAGTATAAACTAATAGAATATTTGAAAGCAGCACTCAAAACCTGCAATGAACCCAAACTCCTCCAAAAACAACAAAGGAAAGCACACAAGAAATGAAAAACAAAAAACTTTCATAACATAGACCCCCTCCTAAGGTAATCATTGAACATGAGAGGGATACAAGAATGAAAATGTGTAAGCAAATGAGGAGCATGAATGTTATCATAACAAACCTAAAAACAGTCCATAGGACCACAACCACGCCAATGGACTTTAAAATTTAAACTGACAGCCCGATTTTCACAGAAATCTATTCTGTTCTGTTCTGTGCACAAGCATGCCCACTGGCACATCTCTACTCTAGTCCTCTCATCTTTTGGATTCATTATTTTCAAAAATGTTTACATTCCTAAATATCTTCACAATCTTAGTACTTCTAGTCTCTTCATTCTGACACAAGGGATTTATGCCAGTTTAATTCTGATGGTTCTAGAAGAAACCAAGAGTGCAAGAAGAACAGGTAGATGAAGTCCAAGTACAAGATGATGACAGTAAAGAGTAAAGGGGAGCTGTATCATATCTCAACACCATTAGATGCAAGGCAGGAACCATGCCTGAATAGGACTCCAAAGGATAGGAAACATATCATAACATTCCTAAATGTGCTTAATCCTGCTCAGGGTTGTGCAGAGCAGGGTGCTCTCCAGGCAGTGGGCAGCAGTTAATTTTTGGTGGTGTGCCATGGACAAATTTAGAATGATGTATGCATTTTGGGATAGGGAAGGAAAACCAGGGTATCTGGAGAAACACCCATACAGACATTAGCAAAATCCACACTAAAACTGACCAGAAATTCGAACCCAGGATGTTGAGCTCATGAGGTAATAGAACTCTGTGCCACCATGTAAACTAAAGAAGCAGGTGTAATTCTCTACACCCTATGGCAGTGTTTCTTTACCATGAGTCAAACCCATTTTGGGTCATGTGATGTCTGTACATGGTTTGCAGTGAGTCGTGAATTTAAATAGTACTGTATAAGAAAGGGTGGCAAATGGTTTGTAGAATAACTTGCGATGGGTTGCTGTGGGAAAAAAATCCCCCCCAGAAAATGACATGGGTGATTCTCCAAGGGGACAACCCCCTCTCCCTCAATAGGATGACAATTGGTGACAGTTCTGCATGGGGGTTCAATCACATGGGTGATGCCATGTGGCAAATACAGATTGTGAAGATACATGAAAGGAATTTTTCATATCTATCTATCTATCTATCTATCTATCTATCTATCTATCTATCTATCTATCTATCTATCTATCTATCTATCTATCTATCTATCTATCTATCTATCTATCTATCTATCTATCTATCTATCTATCTATCTTTACAACTGTTTTTAACAACTGCTACATTTCCATTTAATATATAACTTTACATTCTATTATTTTATCTTTGCCCATTATTGTGCTCAACATCACTTCTCACCAATTAAATAAATTGCTAACCCTATTAAATCAAATGTTTTGTCATATCTGGTATTCTTTTTAAGTCTACAATGTTCAGTTTTGTTTTGTATTGAAATCTAATTTTTGCTTTGTAAAGGAAATAGTGCTAATTGTTAAAGGCTCTATATAAAATACTGACTGATTAATTTGATTAATACTTATCATTTGTTAAACTAATACAGTACATTTATGTCCTTAAGCACAAGGAAGGAACAAACCTTTGTCACAATACGAGTCTGAGACAGAAAAAGGTTTGGGGCAGCCACCCATATAATCTCAAATCCTTGGCTGCAAAGTTGTATTGATCAAAACGGTAGCACTGAAGTGCATACAATCGAGTCCAAGATCAGACTGAGGAATAAGGACAAAGGGCAGGGTTTTAAAGGGGAAGACAGGAAGTGAGGTCATAAGGATCAGGGATGTGTTCATTCTCCATTGGTTCGGGCCCGGACGTGACATCAGACGAGCCGGAGCCAGCAAGGACTCCTTCCATTGGCTCGGTCCCGGAAATGATGTCACGAGAGTCAGGTGGAATCTCCCGGGAATGGTCTGCAGGCAAGAAAAAAAAAGAGTCAGTGCACTCTGCCACCTCCCGGCACCTCTCAGAACTGCCGTCACTCAAGCCCTTTAGCTGCCTCCCATGCGCACGTGTGTGACACCTTGCACTGGATGCCATTTCAACTCATCGCTCAGTCACCCACACACCTTCTTTCTCACTTGCACATGGCCAATGTAGAACTTTCAGTTAAACTAATTTGTATGCCTTGGCAGAGTAGCCAGAAAAACTCCAAAGCAGACATGGGGAGAATTTACAAAAGCACAAAAATGGCAGCATCAGAGCACAGAATTTGAACCCAGGGTGCTATATTAGAGAGTAGTACAAACCACTTTGCAGCACATTTATTCAGTGTTACAGGCTTTTTTCAGTTTAATTTTGCTTTCTTTAAGAGGGTAACGTGGCATGCAGTAGGACTGCCATGTCATTTTGACATTGCTTTGTGAAAGTATTAGCCACACACGGGTGTCACATTGTAAGCCAGTCATGTTCCAGCTTTAGAAACATCAACTTAGGTGCTCCTTATTCTAAGCAACTCTTCTTTCTGAGAAATTGCTTCTATTCTTATTTGTTCACAGAGAAGTACAGAGTACCCATCTGACTTTAAATTTGCTGGCTATTATTTGTCAGTACTCAAATAATAAAATAATAAGAACTAAAGGTGTTAAACAGACAGCAAATGATCACAGGCTCTCTGCACACAAAAAAAAAATCCAGTAAGAGAGAGACCCTGTGTTATTTATTTTTTTCCATCTGCTGTCTAAATGCTGTAATCAGGAGAGAAAATTACAAACCTCTTAGTCGAAGCCCTCGTAATCTAAACCTTTCAGAGGTCATCAGAGGAGTTTCTCTCCTTGCACAGCCAGATTTATTTCAGGCTGCCACTGAAAGCAGCAAAAATTTCTCTGAGGCCCATTTTCATTTGGATGGAGTCTACAGGAAGAGTCAAAGCCATAAAAAAACTCTGAAGCACAATTTAGGAATGCTATAAGCATTTTTTTTCTCTCTTTCCTCTAGCATGTGCCACCATTCTTCCATAATCAGGGTATTCTAAACACAGCCATTAAAATCTCAGAGATCATCTGGCATGTATGGTGCTTAAATCTTCAGCTGCTGTATTTCATGCATCCATCATGTGTTGTCATGTTTCAGCCAGGGTGTGCTTCATGACTTATTTTTAAGTTTTCATTACTGTTTTTTCTTTACTTTAAAGTATTATTTTTCATTGTTAATCATATTTATGTGTTTTTGTAACCATTGTTCTATTTAGTCATTATTTACTATCTACCCTCACCTTATATATCGTGAGGCTGAGGAGCAGATCCTTCAGTGGTTCACATATTCTTGTTTGGAGAGTGATTTTCATGGTAATTATCGCTTTTCTGGTCTTCTGATTTATTTGCTTTCTTTTTCTGGCTTTTTGAACTGAATTTCATATTAGGATATCTTTACTCTGGCTTTTTTGCCTCATTTTTGCTCTTTTGAAATAAGTATTATAAAGATTTTGAATTGGGCTTGTCTCACAAGCCACAGGTTTTACAGTTTCTGTCCATTTTGGGGCATTTTGATATCCATATTACTCAACGAGAATGGTAAACTGGATATGGACGCAGGGACCTGCCCATGGACGCAAAAGACATAGTGCGCAAGTGCCACACAAAGCCCCCCCCCCCCCAGAGTGAAACGGGAGAGACTACGCACGTGCGCAGGCGCCACACAAAGCCCCCCCCACCCCCCCCACCCCGCACCAGAGCAAAACGGGAGAGACTACGAACCGTCAGAGTAGGAAACAAAGTAAAACATCACAAAGAGGTTAAAGAACAGGGACAAACACATGCAGAGCAGGTTACAGAAGAAAGCCCCCCTGCCCAGAGTAAAACGAGAAAGACTACGAACCGTCTGACATGCCGCAAGCAGGATAAAGCGAGGTCAGAAATAAAACACAGAGTAGGAAACAAAGTAAAACTTTATAAAGGGATTAAAGAACGGGGACGAACACATGGAGAGCGGGTTACAGATGATGAAAACTGGAATGCAACAGCTTCAAAAAAACCTAGACACGAAACACATGCACACCGAAATACAGAATATAAAGGCAGAAACAACGACAGTTAAACGTCCACACCACACAGCGGAGGCGGACCCGGAAGGTGCAGGCGCCTACATCGTGCGTCGGAAGGCGCGGTAAAGTACAAAAGGCAAAGGCGCCTACACAGCATGGTAAAAAACTACATAATACGGAAGGCGCAGGCGTCGCCGCCATATTGTGAGTGGCACTAATGCGTGTTGAAAGCGCAGGAGGAGACATAGTAAAACAAGAGGAGTCAACGCCCCGCCCCAGAGTGAAACGGGACACACTACGGAGTCCACAAAGGTTCATACATCAAACCCGAGATGGTACAGACACGCGTCTGAAACCGCGGAAGCAAAACTGTCTCGGCTCCAAAACCAAACAGCTCAACAACTAACACAGCTTCGACACCGAGCCCGCGTAGACAGATCTAATGAACGTGGACACCTACAACGCATGTCTCAAACTGCGTAGGCAAAGCAGGCACGGATTCAACATGACACAGCTCGAGTGACCGAGATACAAACACGCGCCTGTCTGGATATAATTAATGAACGCAGGCGCCTACAACGTGCGTCTGAAATGCCGCAGACCAGGCAGGCACTGCTCCAAAAAGAAAGAGCTCGACTAAACGAGATTCGAAGTGAAACGGGAAACACTACAGAGTCCGCAGTGATCCACAATGCACCACATAATAGTTCGGAAAGAGCTTCGTAGTAACAGTGGGGAGACCCAGAGTGACACGGGCGAATGCTCCGTATTAAACATACGTCATCCTCACACGTCCAAACTATACAGCATAGGTGAATCACATTACAGTGATGCATTATTAACAGTACGATAAACATCACAGTATCACAAACAAATGAAAATTATTAGTCGAAAAAGGGAAAATATATTCACCACGGACCAAGTGTCATTGAAACAAAAGCAGAATAAAGCGAGATCAGAAATAAAAGACAGAGTAGAAAGCAAAGTAAAACGTCATAAACAGGTTAAACGAGGGGGCCAAACACATGGACAGTAGGTTACAGATAATGAAGACCGGAATTCAAAAGCTTCAAAAACAAAAGCTCGACTGACCGAGATACAAACTGAAACGGGAAACACTACGGGATCCGCAGTAGTCCACAATGCACCGCATAATAGTACGGACAGAGCTCCGTATTAACAGTGGGGGGCCCCAGAGTGACACGGGTGAACGCTCCGTATTAAACGTGCGTCATCCTCACACGTGGCTGCCCAGCGGGCGCGGGTTCAAAACGCCGGGGGTAGGCGAGCGAAGCGAGCAGGGGGCAGAGCCCCCTTGTATTTGTATATTTAAAAGAATATTCCACCCAAAAATGATATATCTTTTTTTTGTGTGTCACTTATGATATGTACTTTGTAGAGGTGGCTGATTAAAAAAAAAAAAATCATTTCATGTTTTTATGCCGAAATTATATATTGAAGATTCAAATTCAACAAGGCCCAGCGGTGACCAATTCTGGACAACAGCAAACAATGTGAAAAGTGTCCATGGAACAAAAATTCTCATGTAACTTATATGTTCCATGTATCTGTTATCCAGTTGTACGTGAAAAACATGCAAAATGTGTGCATTTCTTGGTACAATATTATTAACAGTAGCCTCGTGAAAACTCAATAATGAAGATCAACAGTATGTATGTCATTCCCATAGTGCTGTGTGTTTGATTTCACGATACGTCTTTCTCCTTTATTCATTGGAGGAGAAGGAACAGTCACAATACACTGAGGCTCTCCTAAATCACTGAGCTTCTCACCCTCTCTTTTTACAGAAGCTCCTTAAGTGTAAAGAGCTTCTGTAAAAGGCCAAATTTCCCGTGGGGACAAATAAAGTTCTATCTATCTATCATATAGTGTCTTTCATATTTATCTATCATAGAGTGCCAACTTAGTCATCCTGCAAAGTAACTTCATTTCTGCTGCTGGTACTTGCAATCCAATTCTTCCTGTCATTACCCACAGCTCATGGCTATAGGCAAGGTCAGAAATATAAATTGACTGGTAAACCGAGGGTTTTTATCTTGAGACTTGGCTCCTGCTTATAGTGGTGGCTATCGGACGGAATTGTGGCTCTTGTGCCGGCAAGATTCAAATCCCGTAAATGCCAGAAGTGACTTGGGCCCACGAGCAAGGCCCTTAACCTGCAATTGCTTCATCCTGGGTATGATGTTAATCTGCATCCAGCCCTGCAAGAAGGTCCTCCAACGTGCAGGTAAAACGTAGGGGTTGGTGGCAGGATTGCCACTCCAGCCACCATAAAAAAGCTTCACACTGCTCCAGTGTAGTGCTCAGGTGTCACCCATGGCACTCAGGTCCCAATCAGGTGTTTGTCACATGGTGGGTGCAGCAATGTGCTATCAGAGCATACTCCCAACCTCTGCTTCACCACCGTGGACCAGCATAGTGCCCACAGAACACCTGCCATCACTCCAATCTGCTTGTCAATCTCACACTCCCTTTTTCCATCTCTCATGAACAAGAACCCGAGATACTTAAACTCCTCAGCTAAGGGCAGCTGTTCCCCCCTCGCCTCAAAAGAGCAGAGAGAGAGAATTTGGAGAGAACCTGACCTCAGATTTGGAGGTACTGATCCTCATCCCAGCTGCTTCACACTTGTCAGAGATTCACTAGAGTACATGGTAAAGGTCATAGTCAGATGAGGCAAAAGGGGAAATATTATCTGCATAAAGCAAAAAAACTATCCCTAGTCTCTCCAAATGGACACCCTTACATCCTCAGCTGCACCTTACTATCTTGTCCATAAAAACCACCAACAGGGGTGGTGACAACACACAGCCTTGAAAGAGCCTGACACCCAAAGTATCTAAAGACTACAACATGGATTATCCCTATCTACAGCACTTTCAGAATGGATGACTGTGACCCTTTGTGTTTTAGATAAACAGATCCAGTCATTCCATTAGATGACACAGGCATCCATTTAGGGTGCAGTCTTTGGCAGGGCGCAATTCATGAAAGTTATGGACGCCAAGGGGTGCTATTTTGGTAAGTCAAGGGATGCGTGATCTGGGGGACCTCATCCCAAGCTCCTTGTACTCAAAGTCTAAAAATATTGAATGCATGCTTATGGACACCGAGGGGCACAATCCAATAACTCAAGAGGTGTGTGCTCTGGACAGTGCCTGGGGCTCCATTTGGGCTTTGATCGGCACTGCAGAAGAAGGACAATTTCATAAAATAAATCATAGTATTGTGATGATTACTCATTTGTGTCCATCATATTGCTACTTTTGATGTTAAGTGCAGTATATGGCAGTGGAATGAACAACAGAGCACAAAGGTGGTGTTTGCCTTTGCTGAGAAATGTAATTTTGGCAAGAAAGGTTGTATTTTTTTTCCACGGCATAGAAATCAGTTTTTGAAATAATTAATGATGCCCCCATTCTTCAAAATCTAAACTACACATTGGTGGCACACATTGAAGATAAAATATTTACACATTTATATCTGCAAATGTCATGTGATGAGAAATGGCCTATCAAAGCTGACATCCCTTTCCATTCTTTTACTTTCAGCAAAACAAACGTTATACTGTACCTATATAAAAACTATTAAAATATAGCCATGTATACATTTTAAAATATTAAAGATGAACTCTCTTCAACATATTCAATTGCACTCAAAATTCATTCACTACCTATTTGCTGATAATTGTCATCGATGATTTGTTTGTTTTTGTTAGCAATAACACTGCATTGCCCACTGTCACTGTCACCATCAAAATCACACAAGCATCGCATTGCCTAACCATGCATTTAAAACAAAACTAAAATGCCCTGCAAATGGCCCTGAGATCTCATGCTACTCCTCGTTTTATCAGGCAGTGGTGTACCTTAGTTTATCATTTTAGGGAGGGTATTAATGCACTACGTGTTACTCCTATTATTATGTAACACAAGGAAACCGAGGAAGGAACTGGGGCTGTTTGCAGTTACCTAGAGATTTTTAAGGAGAAAGTAGGCAGAGGATTATGCTCATTATACAGGGACCATGACTTTACACCATTTGTTTTTGTTAGAGTCCATTAAATGAAGGAAGGGAAGATTTGTATATATATGTGGTCTCCACTATTTTGTTTCTTCAGTTTAAGATATAATTGAGCAGGAATAAAACTTTTATTTTGCTTTGGTGTTTATTATTTTAAGTTCATTTATCATGTTTAATCATCATGTTAAGTCTATTCCTAGGCAACTGCTGCCAGGAAACTCTAGTCTCCTGTTGTGTGCTTCGATGTTCTTTGGTATCTTCTTTGTGTTATGTTTCAGCCAGTGTTTCTCCCCTTCTTTATGTTTACATTTCTTTTCTCAATCTTTTTTGTTAATTTTTCAGTAATTTTCATTGATTGCGGTAGCCTCTGTCAATATTGTTCTGCCATTTATTGTTTGTCCGATTATGTATTTTCTGTTAAGTCCATTGTATTTATTTATTTGGTTTGTTTCTATGAGTTTAATTATCTTCTATTATATTCTTTGTGTTTTCTGGGTGGAGGTGGGGCCCACCTTACCTCTCCACTAGGGAAATGCCCCCCCCCCCCCAGCCTTTAAAAGCAGCCTGGAAGAGTGAGGTCCTTGTAGTTCACTGAATGCCCTCAGTTGGACTTTGGTAAGTATTATTGTTTTTGTTTTTTTGTTTTTTTGATATTTCTGCTTTTGTTCTTGGATTACTGCTTTCATATTGAGGATTTGATTTAGTTCCCTCAGAATGCCTTTTACGCAATTCCATTATGCTCTTTTGGAGCATTTTTATTATTCTTGCTATTTTTGTCCTCCGTTAATAAAAAACATCTTTAATAGAGAATCTTGTTTTGGGTTTTATTTTACAGCCAGTAAGCTTCTTACAGCCATAATTTTTATGGTTTCTCTCCCTGTTTTAGATGCTCTTTGATATTTATTTAAATAAAATTGTAAGCCATTTGGATGCCTGTTGGTTTGTTTGCTAATCATGCAAAAACAGCAGAATTGATATTCACGAAAATTTTGTATGTGACCAACTTAAAACACAGGCTATACATCATATCAGTTAGGAGCAACATAAAAACCAGTGTTGACACAGAGACTACAATTCCCATCAGGCAGCCGGATTGTGCTACAGTTATTAGAGGATGTTGTGATGTGAGATTTTACATATAATTTGATGAATATTTTGTATGTCTTTATTTGATTTTTAGGCAAAGCAATGTAATTTAGTGTTACTTTGGTGAGAGGCATTCGTGTTTGCTCCCCCTTTTACGACTGAGCCTCTTTGAATTTTACGACAGGATTTGGGGGAAGATGTGCCTTAAACCGGTTTGGTTAGTGTTTCTTTGCTTAATTCATTTCTGCCCCCGCAAGAAAGACTTAAAAGACATATGGTCTTGGGGGTGGCAGGTTATAAGATGTTGTATTCCCCCATTGGTCTGAGGTATGGCTGCTTGGAATTGGCTTGTCTCAGAGGCCTTTAAGTACTACGACGCCCTATTGGCTGTAGGGGTTGGACAGAAAATCTATAAATGTATGTGTTTAACCTCACAATCTCTCTCTTACTAACCAACATCTGAAAGAAGCATCTCTCTTGCTATCCTGTGATGAAGACCACACAATGAAGAGCACAGCTCAGCAGCCATTTTGAGCAGACATGTGGCTGAAAGCTGAGCACCAATGATGCCTTAACTAGAGACATTTAAGTAACTACAAGACTGTGTGCCACCTGAACTACATATCATCATTTA